>NC_056625.2:210689526-210832026 GCF_002870075.4 Lactuca sativa
GGGAAACTTTCGTATGCAAAATATATCACGATAACATCATATCTTTTGAAATGAAAAATGTTGTTATATATGTATAAATCAAACACTCTGCTTATACTATATGTATATGTGTCCATCTTAGGCTCTATAAAAATTATACTTTTCATAACAAGTGAGCATTTCACTAGGGATTACTATACAAACGAGACACACTTTTAGAAAACTATAATAGGTATAGTTTTACAAGAACATCACGAACTTTTACATACTAGAAACACTATTTTCAAGAAGTCACTTTCACATACAAGAACAAACGAACATTTTCACACGTAAATCTATTTTATACTAAGTTTTGTGAGACATTAACTTCACGTACGTTCGACTACACATTTCAAGTCCTGTATTATATACCAGAATCCCTTGGAGGGGGAGCATGGTGTTTTTGTATAGATCTATACGGGCTTGACAACCCCGCGCCCTGACTGTTAGCTACAGTACACCATTTAGGGTGACAAACGTCAGAACATTCCAACGCCTGAAGAACGTTGTGTATAGGCATTTCTACTCAATAGCATGGTTATAAAACTCACATGGGGTATTAAAAATACATTGATTTATGGGGTTTTTCAGATGTATTGGCAATTTTATACATACATACATTTTCTAGAAACAAACATTGGTCTTGATAGAAGGCTACATTTATGCTAGTAGAAATATGGGATATTCTAGGAACAAACAAACAAAAACAAAACATTTAATTTCATACAAACGTTGTCATTTAATACTTATGAAACTCGCCAGCTTAAATATTGATCTACTCTTTCAAAACTACTTGTATGTCCCAGGGATTCAGTAATTACAGGTAACAAACAGCTTTTGAAGAAGGGACACTGCGGCGCCAGTTTAAATTCATATTTTGGCATCATATTGTAATTGGTTTTGAACATGTACCTTTTAACAATGTAAACTTTCAATTATATATATGATGGTTGTATTGCTTTCTTTACTATGTATTCATTTGTTACGTTACCACATGAAGTCATCCGCCCCTTAACGTTTCTGCCGTTCCGGTTTGGGGGTGTGACAATAACACCCATAGGTATATATTTTTATAGTGTTATGCCCTTTGGTTTAAAAATACAAGGGTAAGTTACCAACGATTGGTGAATAAAATGGTCGAAG
Organism: Lactuca sativa; assembly: GCF_002870075.4. Lineage (NCBI taxonomy): Eukaryota > Viridiplantae > Streptophyta > Magnoliopsida > Asterales > Asteraceae > Lactuca > Lactuca sativa. Next base: position 210,690,688 of record NC_056625.2, read on the forward strand.
ACAAAGTGGGGGACACCATGGAAGTATACATTGATGACATATTGGTTAAATTGAAAAGAGCTGAAGAGCACCTTAGGAATCTTGATGGATCCTTCGACATACTAAATGAATACAAAATGAAATTGAATCCATCCAAATTCCAGTTTGAAATGAAAACAGGAAAGTTCCTCGGCTACATGGTCACTAAGAGGGGAACAGAAGCAAGTTTGGAGTGGATCAAAGCCATAATCGATCTAGGATCCCTAACTTCATCCAAGGAAATCCAAAGGTTAACAGGAAGAGTGTCAACTCTAAATAGGTTCATATCAAGATCCTCAGAGAGGTACAAACCCCTTTTATGACATCTTGAAGAAGAACAAGAGATTTAAGTGGTCCAAAGAACATGAATATGCCTTCCAAGAACTTAAGAGATATATAAGTTTAACACCCTTGTTGATGAAACCACTGGATAGGGAATCACTCCTTTTCTATCTTTCACTATCATCAAATGTTGTTAGTGAAGTCATGTCCAAGGATCTTAAACGAGATCAACACACTATTTACTATGTAAGTAAAGGTCTCTTGGATCCTGAAACCGGGTACTCTTTCCTTGTAAAAATAATACTTGCATTAGTCACACCTTCCATCAAACTAAGACATTATTTTGAAACTCATACTTTACATGTCAAAACTAACTATCATATTAAGAATGTCATGAGAAAACCAAAAATGTCATGTAGGATGGCCAAATGGTCAGTGAACCTCAGCATATATGGCATCAAATATGAGCCAAGATCAACAATAAAGTCACAGGCATTAACAACTTTTTTAGACTGATTTCAGTGATGATCAACAACTTGAGGTAGAATTAGAAACTCAACAACTTAAAGAACAAGAAAACATACGGAAATGGACACTCTTTACAGATGGAGCATCCAACTTTAGAGGAACAAACATTTCTGGTTTTCTCATGACATTTTCTTTGTTTACTACACCCAAAATTGTCCCTAAAATAAGAAAAAAAAAATATCATTTTCTTATAAATGTTTTCCTACTTTAAAACCCAAATTTTATCTCTTTCGAACATTGGGGTTCTGACTACTTACAGATCCCAATCAAATAATTGTCTATCTCAGATCTTTAAGATCCTAAAAAGTTTCTGTGAACCTTAAACTCTTTAGGATCCTAATCTTCTAAGAATCCTCATAAAAACCTACTTTAATCATATTTCTACAACCAAATCAACCACACAAAAAGATAATAAAAGCAAGGCATGAAAATTACAAAGGGTTGCCCACCAACCTAGCGAAAAAGAAAAATAAAATTCTCCTACAAACCAAGATTTAAAATGGTTTTTAAATAAACTAATCAAACCTAATTCAAGGTTTGATCCCCACCAGCTGGGGTCTCCTCTGTTTCCTTCTCTCCATCTTTCTTATCTTCCCTTTCTCCCTTCTTCTTCTTCTTCTTCTTCTTCTTCTTCTTCTTCTTCTTCTTCTTCTTCTTCTTCTTCTTCTTCTTATCCACATGATCATGGATGACATTAACGTGCTTGCCAGTTAACTTGGCTAGGGTTCATGCCATCTAGCCACTTTCCATGATCATGCATTCTCCATATCCTCCACTAGCTTGAACTATGCCTCCCAGACAGCTTCAACGATGCTACTCTTAACCTCAGCAATAATCTATTTGATCTTTAAGGCATGCTCATCCTCCTCTTCTACCTTCTCTTTGTTCTGATGCTCTACCCTCATTAGACGGTCCTTATTGGTTGCTTTCCAAATCTTATCCTGATCCTTCATAGAATGCTCAACCTCTTCCGCCCTGAGCCTCAGATCCTCAAAAGATCGACAGATGTGATCATAAACCTGAAGAAAATTATACTTAATAGATTCAAAATCAAGGAAAAGAAAAGAAAGAAAGATTCAAAAATACTTACGGTTTGTGCAAAATAGACCAACTTCTTCATGGACTCCTCTACCAAAGGGAGATCCAAGGACTCAAATAATTTCCTTTTCTTGGAGCCAGGAGTTTTTGTGGTCAGATCAACCACAACCATCCTTGAGGGCGAGAGGATGATGTCTTCTCCTTCTTGACCACTAGTTGACCGCTAGACATGTCATCGTTAAGTTCTACAAGGGAGAAGTGAGCATTAGAACGCGTAGCCTTGGATCCTGAAAATTGCAAAGGATCATCACTAATTCAAGATCCTCAAACTAAAACAAGTGAAAAGAATGATCCTTACTAGTAGACATTAGAGCAGTGGTGGAAGAACCATCTTGGAAGCTAGAATGGTCAAGTTTGAAGGAACATTCAGCCTCGGGAAAACCAAGATCTTCTGCTCGGTATCTTCAGCACTTGGAACAACTTCCTCGAATTTGAAGGCTTCGTTAAAAAAAGGAAGCATGAATTTCAGGATCCTTAACATAATAAAATAAACATCTACCATTTTTAATGCAGGTTTTTCGTAGGAGATCTCCACTAGGATAGAATCTTGCCTCACTAAGAAATATTTTTCTTTCCAAGCACCATCGTTTTGTTTCGATCTCAAAATAATATGTGATTTGTTAGTTTTGACTATAAATAGGAAAAGGGAAGACCTAAAACTTAAAAGATCATAGGTGTGGGCTAACTCGGAAAGACCAATATCAAGATCAATAGCATGATTTAATCGATCGATGCAGAAAATGGTCTTGCGGATCACAGGTATAACTTGGATATAGGAAATTTTGGTGACCTTAAAGAATTTAAAAACGATACCAGGAAAAGGGTAAGTCAAACCTAAAGAGAAATGATACTCAAGAAAGCAAACCCAAGTAGAGAAAATAAAATCAGGTTGAATCAGAGCATCAAAAGACTTAAAGATGGTACCAGCAGGAAAAACACCACTTGTTTTCAAAGATTCAATGCCCTAATTTCAAAAAGAGCGAGTATCCTCTTAAAACAAAATCTTTTGATCAATGAAGTCCCCGTCAGAAGAAGCAATGATGCTAGCGCAGGAATGGAGTAACTTTTTCCCATGATTAACGAACAGGAAAAATAAGAAGAATAGAGCAAGAAGTTTACCTTCAAGATAACCGGTAACACTTGAAAGAGAGCTAGAAGAAGTAAGAGAAGATCGATAACAACTAACCCCTATTTATGCGAATGACAGAAGAGTGAGAAGTGATTTGACAACATAAACGTATCCTTTGAATGGAAATAATTCTAACCGTTGGAGTTTGAATTTCAAATTCTTTATTTCAACTTAATTAAAATTATACACTTTAAATACTTGAGATTAATTCAATTATCGTGAGAGTATAACTTGGGGGCAATTGTAAGGGGCCAAGATCCTCAAACCTATCCAAGATTCTGGATCTTGAAGAAATCTCAGGATCCTGAAACATACATCGGGATCCTTACCATCATCATTATTATTTTTCTAAAAAAAAATAACATATATATTTCTTATTTATTCTTTAAATGTTCAAAATTAGTCAACAAAAGACTCATCAACTCTGAAGAATCCTTTTAATCAGGCTTAAGACCCAGAAATACCAAGTCAAGGCAACATGCAAATACAACTTCAACAGGATCGTAGGAATATCATACTTTTAGTTATTTCACCGAGGCTATATATACACTTGTAAAAGATACACAACGGACATGGTTTTTGGACAACTTAGACTCACTGATACACTTGTAGTCGTACTTTCAATCTCATTCCTACAACTTTCTTTTCAATCAATAAAATTAAACAAGGCAGGTAATCATTATTACCTCCCAAGGTTTTGTGTTAGGGATCTTAGAAAGGGTCAAGGCATTTCCTTGTAAATCACTTGTGTCATTTTGATTTTCAATCCCATATACAAATTCGTCACAATAGCACAGCCTCTCATAAAATTTGTTTGATGTTCCCTTAATCATTTTTCGACCAAAATAGTGGTAAGTCTAAGAAAGCGAAAAATCATATCCAAGATCTTCAATAAGAATTTAAGATCTTGAGCCGGTTCAACATGAAGCTAAATCCTTCAAACTAACATTTTGGTTTTAAAGTTGGAAAATTACTACTCTATATGGTAACAAAAATATATTTATTGGTAGAGTTACAACCTAGACTATCAGACATCATAACTCTAATGCATAATATCATATCTTACAACTAGGTATAGTATCTATCGATACATTATACTAAGGTTTCATGCTTTATACAACGATTGTTATTTATAGATATAAATATATTTTGGTATAGCAGATTGATAAGGATGTATCCCCCCTAAAACCTTTAAAAATAGTAAAATGGGGTCGTGAACTCACCCTTGACGTGTGAGACCATTGGTGTAGGGTTGAATTGGCATCGGGACTCTGAGGACCTCTCCAAGGGTGCAACAGCTTCGAGAGTTGAGAGAAAGAGAGAGGCTTAGAAGGTGTGCTGAAATGGTTCTGCATTGCCTTCTATTTATAGGCATGAAATTTTGGTGTGCGCGGTGCAAGGATTTTGCGTGTCGCGCGTGATCATTATGGCTCCATCCAGAGATGGCCATGTTCATTTCCCCAATTGTCCATTTCACTCGCAATCTACTTGAATCCAGTGTCAGATATGTGATGGGCATAGGTACACACTTCGTGCGCACGAAATGATTTTGTAAAAATCATAAATCTTTCGTGCGAGCTCCGATCTAAGCCCTTTATATATCTATGTAATGAACTCAAGGAGTACTACAATTCTCCTTTAGGTTGTTTTATCTGGTTTTGACTTTTATGGTATTGCAAAAATCATTCTTTGTCCTAAACATTATATCTCAAGGAGGACTACAAATCTCCTTTTTGAAAAAATCATATCTTTCTCATATGGATCCTGTATTTGGCATTATTTTTCCTAAACTTTATATCTCAAGGAGGACTATAAATCTCCTTTTTGCACTTTTAATCAAAACTCAACCAATCTCTAAGTACTGTTTTGACGTAATTAACTTTAATTATGCGGTTGATTTTTATTTTTATAAAATCTATAGCTCTCTATTCGGAGTCCAATTTTTATGAATTTTATATCCTCGGGATCATGTTAACGAGTACTTTCCAAATACGTTAACCAGCTTTGAAGACGGTACAACTTTTTGGATGCTTATTTTTTAGCCTAACAATCGATTTAAAAATAAATGTAACGATGCATTTGATTCTTATTATCTCATAACTCAAATATTACAATATTAAGCTATTACATTTATTTTTCCTACACTCTCCTAATAGTGATTAGTGATGGAATCCTCTCTATTGTTACAAATAACAAACCGGTCATGCTTCGATATGTCTTTAAATCCACGGTTGGCTTATCCAACAAAGGACTTAAGCAAGTACCGACTTCCATAGGAGCCTTTGCGTTTCAGAAATTCGTCATTCCAAACATTCAAGCAGATTTTGTGTATAGCTTTCTTGATTAATAAATATTCCTTCCCTGCTTTGACGAATGTATAGTCCCAAGAAATGATTAATCTTCCCCATCATGCTCATTTCAAATTGAATCTTCATTAAATCTTCAAATTCCTTTGACAACGAAGGGTCAGTAGAATCAAATATAATTCCATCGACATAAATTTGAACATGCATTAGATGATCCCCTACTTTCTTTTAAAATAGAAAGGGATCAACTGATCCTTGCTTAAATTTAGCAATTTTCAAACAATTGGTTAGCGTAGCATACCAAGCATGAGGTGCTTGTTTAACCCACAAACTTATTTGGCAACGATATAACAATGATCAGGAAACTTATCGTTTACTTATCTAGGTGTTTTCTCAACATAAATCGCCTCTTTAAGTACACAATTGAAAAATGCGCACTTTACATCCATTTAATAGATGCCGAAATTCTTGTGAGTTTCATAAGCAAGAAAAATTTGTACGGCCTCAAGTCTTTCGAGAGGGGCAAAGGTTTCATCGTAATCAATACCTTTAATGACTAATATTGCTTTACTGTGAACCATAGTACCTTCTTTATCCATTTTTTTAAAGATCCATTCTAAACTAACTGTCGAATCATTTTCAGTTTTTGGAATTAACCTCCAAACTTTGTTTCTCTTAAATTCAGCCAACTTGAGTTGCATTGCAACAACCCAATATGGATGTTCTAATGCATTCTTGACTATTTTAATTTGTTTTTTGAAATAAAAACATTAAACATGAAATATTCTTGATGAACATTAAGAACTTCATTCCTAGCTCTAACATATGCTCATGTTAAAACACCAGAATTAGGATCACCGAGAATTTGTTCTTTAGGATGATCCTAGTTCACTTCTCCATCGGAGGAAATGATGGTTCAAACTCCAAATGTGAATCTTCAAATGATTCTTCATATTCATACAATTCATCTGCAATGGAAATATTATCATTAACATCATCATTTTCATTAACTGGAGCAACGTTATCATCTTCAGTATTTGTTCCACTTGGCTCCCCTTCAGCCAATGGATACGTTGAATGTTACTCCCCTTCAACACCATCTTGTGAAGGTAACGGCTCCTCTCGACTTAAGATTGAGAAGTCAAGTGATCCCCCTCCACTTGAACTGATGTCTAAGTTTTCCCCCCTTTGACATTGACTATTGATGTTGATGATGAATCATCATTAGTTCATTCATCAGTTATTTTTGACTCATCAGAGTGCTTTGATTCTTCCGGAACTTGATTGTCTTCGAAATTGACCTCAACATCAATAGCCTTGTTAGTTATACCAAAGAGTAAATCAAAGTCAACATCGAAAGTAAGCATTTGGTCATATTCCTCATTCGACTAAAAAAAGAATGGATTTATTTGAAAATTCTTGTTCAACTTTTTTGATATGGTAATCGACAAATGTGATATTGAAAGTTTCTTCAACTCGTCGAGTTCATTTGTTCATCACCCTATATGCTACAAAGTTATGCGAATATCCCAAGAAGATTCCTTCATCAGTTTTTGTCTAAAATCATAAAATATTACCTTTGATATTCATAATAAAGCATTTTCAACCAAAAACATGGAAAAATTTGACATTAGATTTCCTTTTGTTAATGATTTCATAAGGTGTGATGTAAAAGCGTTGATGAATGAATGAGCTATTTTGTGTAAAACAAGCTATAGAAATTCCTTCTATCCAAAAATATTAAGGTAGATTCGCATAAGCGAGCATCATCCTAGCCGCTTCGCACAATGAGCGATTCCTCCTTTCGACAACTTTGTTTTGTTGTGGTGTGTAAGGAGACGAAAATTTATGGGAGATTCCCAAATTCGTCAAAAATGAATCTAGAGCTTGATTCTTAAATTCAGTTCCATTATCGCTTTTGATCCTACGAACTTTCTTCTTCAAACTCATTTCAATATTTTTTATGAAGTCGATCATCACCTAAATTGTCTCTAATTCTGTCCAAGAAAGGAAACCCAAGTAAATCGTGAAAAATCATCGACAATAACTAGTATGTACTTCTTCTTATTGAGAGACTCAATAGTGGAAGGGCCACACAATTCAATGTGTAAAAGTTTCAACGATTCGAAAATCTTTGAATCAATTACGCTTGGATGACCTTGACGATGTTGTTTTCCCTATTCGCATGTTGGATATAAAGAATCAATGCAAATTTCAAAATAGGTAAACCACGAAGAAGATCATTTAAGACAAGTTTATTAAAAATTTTGAAGTTGAGATGAGAAAGTCTTCAATGCCAACGCTAGATGAGGTCAGAAGAAGCCTTCAATAGCAAGCAAATCGTGGGAATGCCAACTATAGGTTTAGGTCCAAAGTAACATATCTGCTTTCCTCGTTGACTTTAACGAGATGTCCTTTGTTTCTTTATTCGATACCATACTTCCTTCTTCGTCAAAAAAACTTGATTCGCAATCGTAACGACAAGTTGGGATATGCTTATAAGGTTGTGCTTCAAACCTTCGACATAAGTGACCCTTTTTACAATAAACTTCCCATTTGTCACCTTCCCATATCCCTTGACTTTACATTTCTGATTGTTCCCAAACTTTTCCACTCCAGCATTCTCTATCTTCCTAAAATCTCTCAAATTTTCCTTCCTTCCTATCATGTGACGCGAGCATCCACTATCGATATACCAATTTTCATCATATTGCTCGTCACATAGTATGTACAATCATCCAGAGAGATTTAAGTCCCCAAGGATTTTTGGGTCCTTGGACATTAGTTTGGAATGTCATGCGCAATGTAAAACTAAAAATCCAACTATGAACTTTTGTTTTGATTTTGTCAATTAAATCAACTTCGTCAGATTTAGGCACATAAATATAATAATTTAATGGTGAATTTTTAACTTTGATTTTCTCTCTTTCAACCTTTTTCTCATAAAATCAACATTTTTTGTTTTAACTTCTTTCCATTTTGAAGGCTTTGTTAATGATTCCTGTGACAAATTACTTCCACTCATTGATTCATTCAAATAATTCTCATAGGCCTTTTGGACTTGTTCTTGAGGATACTCCTTAGATTGAAATTTCTTTCATTTTCCTTCAAACCAATGATTAAAATTCTTCATCTCATTTTTGCCTTTGACAAAAGAAACATTCGATTTGTGTCTTGAGTCAGGATTTGGAAAACGTCGAACATCAGGTTTGAATGGAACATTTTTCTTCACAACGTTTGTCATTTTAGTAAAACGCATTTGTCGAAAAGGTTTTTGTGCTCTTTGTTGAAAACGATTTTGTTATTGATTTTGATATCCAAAACGAGATTCCTTTTGAAAAATCCTATTGTTTTGTGGCAAATTATTTTGATAATTTCTTTGAACATAGTTTTGATCCTTTTGAATTTGTTTCATTTTTAAACCTTGATTATTATTCAATTTTTGAGAAAAAACCATTTTGATTTTTGTTCTCAATAGTTTTGTTAACAATTTTTGAAGCAACTTTCGAAGGTACTTTTGAAGTATGAGTTTTAAATTTTTTTAGAAAACTTATTTTCCTGCCCTTGTGTTTATTTTTGTTTTAATTTCTTTTCTTTTGAAAATCTTTTCTTTTCTTCGAATAAGCTTTGTTCTCAGCTTTTTGTTTCGGAATTTCTTCTTTAGAAACAAATTTTTCTTCACCCATTTTGAAAGATTGAGTTTTCCTCTTTTGATTGTTTTAATTCATTTGGTAAATACTTCTCACAAGTTTCTCAGTTTTCCCTTCGACATCAGGCTTTGTGGTTTTCACAACCCAAAATCAATTCGTGTTCTTATTTTCTTTCGAAAAAGATTTTTGACTCTTTTGACGTTGAAAAACTTTTGAGCTTTGATTCAAATCATTTTCCACAACATTTTGGTTAGAGTAAAAACCTTAATCAGTTACTTTTGAATTATCTTCTTTTAGCAACTCATTAATTTTCAGATCGACATTGTCCCCATTTCCTATTGTAGCGAGAACTTGATTAGGAAGTCCTTTAATGAATGTTGGATAAAGAACCGAATTTTGTTCTAGAAAATGTTTTCCTTTTTCTTTCAAAATCTTTGTGAACTCCTCAGTATCCTAAAACACCGAGCTTTTACAACTCATTGAATTTCTTTTTCACAAGAATCATCATCAATGCCACTTTCATTGTTCGTTATGTCTTCAACAATAACTGATTCTTGAGAATCATTATCTTTGGTTGTCGCAAATGAATCATTGTTTAGCTTCTTCGCTTAATCATCATTTTCTTTATCTTTAGCTAACGAAGTGACATTAATAACCGACTATTATGAATAGTCAACACATTCCTCTTCCTTAATTCACTGATATTGTTAGCATCATCTTCGATATCAGCAAAATTTTGTTGAGTGCTTTGTGTCGACTTCTCAGTTTTGTTCAAAATTCTCATTTGTTCGTTTTTGGCCAAAGTCTCATTCACAATATTAACCAATTCATCAACATTCAAACAATCATCAATACTGATAATACCATATGCATACGAATCATTAGGAACATTATCATAATCGGCTACCTTACTCTCACAATCAAAAGTAGTTTCGTGAACTAATTCACATTTTAAAATTATGAAGGGGAGTAACTTCCAATGTTGTTCCTTACATATGTCTGATGAATGATAAAGATCAGTTACTTTTCCATACAGACATTTAGCAGTATTGCAGTAAATATTTCTTTGCTTAACCAACATGCTATTGTCCATTCGTATAGAATCCCTATCAATCATAACATTTGTACTTTTTAACTCTAAGTCTTCTATCCTAGTGTTCATCTCCTTCGGATTATCTCTAGCTTCGTAAAGTAGAGTCTTAGTTTTCTCCACTTTTCTACTCATAGAAATCAACATGTCATTCAAGTAAGAGCAAGTATCATCAAAAATAGATCGAACATCATGGTAAGAATTCAAAGGAACTTTAAGAGAAACAAGAAGATCGTGTACCATCTCAGTCATCGGAGACTATGAAGTTGTGGTCATGAAGCACCTTCCAGTCAACTTCTCTTCCTCCTCTTCACTTTCTTCTCCTTTCTTCCTCTTCTCTCTTCTCTGACTCAGCCCAATCACTATCAACAAACTCTTCACCAACCATGCTCTTTTTTTCCGAACGACCTTCAACGTGATTTGCATACATACTACCATGAATAGGATGATGCATTTCTTCACCATCAGAGCCGTAGGACCATATTTGATATGTCCCTTGATCATCGTCAGCACCCTTCGTCACCAAGGAGAGATTCTTGGATTTTTCACGAAGTCCATATATCTTCATCGCATAGTACGCATCATCCTTCACTCTCTTTCATCTCCTCTTGCCTCCTTAGCATACAGTCTTTCTCACAATGATTATGCCCGTTACAATAGTTACAATTGTAAACGGAATCACCTTTCATATTCTTCCCTTCTTCTTTCTTCTCCACTTTCTAAACACCTTTTTGTCCCATGCTAGAGTTTGTCATTGGCTTCTTCTCATAAATGTTTTTGAAGTTTCCACTGATTGGATTTTTGTATAACTTCTTGACCCTATTATTGGATTAATAGGCAATAGCTGCGTCATCTAAGTTGAGTAGAAAACCTACTTCATTTTCCTTTTCTTCTTCATCAGAACCATTATCTTTACTAGTTGTCTTTGAAACAAGTGCCATTGGACCACTAAAATTCATTATTTTGTTGCTCTTTTCAGTTATCTCCTTCACTTCAAACTCCTACACTTTTAAGGTATTATAGAGATTCGATAAAGAGTAGGTGTCAAAATTCTCCTGGTTCTTGATTATGAGACAAATATTCCTCCATTCCTTTCTCAGTCCCAAAATGAAGGTGACATTAAACTCCATAGTGGTATGAACAACTCCATATCTTCAACACTTAAAGATGAGATTATTTAATCTATCGTAATATGCTTCGATAGTCTCACTTTCCTTCTGCTTAAAATCGGCCAATTTTGACAAGCATTGCGTCACTGAGCTATTTATGGTTTTGCATTCCCTTGGTAATTCTCCTTCAAATTATCCCAAATCTCTTTCGTTGTCTTGCAACCTCGAACCTAGTTGTAAAAAACTGATGGAAGAGCACCTCGTAGTTTACGGAAACATCTTTTATCATTTGTCTTCTTCTTAATGCCTTGAGAGATCATATCTTCAGCAGCACCAATTTCGATAGATTGCCAAATATCCTCATCAAGCACATTGAGATAGTCTTCCATACGATCCACCCATTGATCATAATACTCTGGAAGAAACATTGAAACTTTTGTAGCAGATCCAAGCAGGTGTGCAAAATTCATCATGGTGTTGACGTTCAGATTTTCCATTTAATTGAGTATAAAAATGATTATCTTTGGAAAGAAAGAATTTGGATGAAAAATGATTGACAAAACAAACAAAAAATCGTTTAATCACAACGATCGAAAGAAGAATTACGTTTCAACTTGCGGAATAATTGAATCAGAAAGAACGATTCAGTAAGATGAAAACATGAAAAAGATTCTTCTATCAAGGTGTAGATTCGCGCTTTGATACCAATTGAAATGATGTTTAAATTAAGTGTTGATCAATAGTAAGTAAAATCATAGTAATAAAGAAAATAGAGTTCTAAATAAGATCTGGTTTCAGCTCAATAGATCTGGAATGAGTATAAGAGAGTCATAGTGAAAGAAAGCTCAAAGCATACAAATGCCCAAAAGTTACAACTCTCTAATGTACTTACCCTATATAGGGTACTCACAGACACAAAAAATACTATGACTCAACATCACATAGCGAACAATTAATGTGCCTAGTAAATACATTACATAACGAAGTCTTGTTGACTTTCGCTATTTACAAACTATTCGATATCTAAGACACTAACTAAGGTTTTTCATATCACAACATAGATAGACTACACATTTCAACCTGTTTTCACTTCTATTTCATAAATATGCACTTATTACCTAAAAAAATATAAATATAAATACAAATTAGTTAAGCACCATCCGTCTTATTTTAACCATAAAAATACCTATATATATATATATATATATATATATATATATATATATATATATATATATATATATATATATATATATATATATATATATATATTAAAATATGCATAATTTAGGATATATCAGATGTCATTCTTCTTTATTTGTGGAATGATTCGATTCTATAGTTAGTTTTTTAATTATCGCTTGGATTTCGGTTGGTTCCATATCTCTTAACAATCCTCAAGCATTTATCAAATGTCTTTCCATGGGTGTAAGGCCTTTGCAGAACCACTAGTACAACTGATAGTCACTAATTCCATGTTGTGGGAATCGATCAAGAAACTTTTAGAAACAACCCCAATAAGTGTGTAGAACTGTACTTTTTGCTTGTTTAATTCTAAGGATCTCTCTATGAAGATTTGAAACCCTCGCTTCTGGAAAATATTTTTCCATAAATAGTTTTGCAAGCTCATTCCATGTGGTTATGGATTTGGATGGGAGATCATTCAACCATTATATCGTTGCATCTTCTATTGAAAAACGAAATGCCCTTAACTTTATCTGATCCTCCATGATGGTGTGTGGCTTCATTCTGAAACAAATGACATGAAATTCCTTGAGGAATTTATGCACGTCTTCATTTTCGAGGCTTCGGAATGTGGGAAGGAAGTGTATTAACCCAGACTTAAGTTCAAAATTTTGGGCAGCAGGAAAAGTAATACAAATAGGTTGATGAGTAACTTATTGTGTAGCCTACTATTTGATAGTCCTCTCTTTATTTTCTGCATCACCCATGTTTAATTTGTCAGAGTCATATTCATATGGGCATGTAGTTTTGGATTCGGAGGATGATGATGGGTATGTTTCTCGTTTACTATGAGTGGTAGTGCTTTATGGAAAGATGAGAATGTTGGTTTGGGTTTGTTGCACAAGGGACTGCCTTGTGTGTCAATTTTCTCTAGGGTTAGAGAACATGATGAAGTTAAGAATCCCATTGAATATTTTTGAAATGTTGTTTCTTTCTTAAATTTTATCATAGTCTTCTCTATCTGTGGATCAAACCCTAGCAGTACTTGAAGATCTTGGCATAAAACAAATAGTGTTGTCGTGTCCTCATCAACGACACCAATTTGTTAAGCATGTCATGAGCGCCTAAACAAATAATATACGGGTATAAAAATCTTTCATGGTTGCACTATAGGGTAGTACAGGAAAGCATGGTTAAATACATAAAGACACGTCCTAAAAGTCTACGCCTTTTTTTACGTACGGCACGTATGACTCTCTTAATCATGCAAATAACCTTCAACTTGATTGTTTGAATTGTGTTGTGCTTAAAGTGGTACAGAAAATTATTAACATGCTCAAATAGTTTTCTTTACCTAATTGTTTAATAAAAAAAAGCGTTTTTTGATGGAAACCTTATTTTTTACTAAGTTAAGCAAACAAGCTCTTAATTAATTTGGAAAAGTAGCATTAAAATAGTGTATAAATTCCCAGTATAATTCAATACTTCTCATAAGCTCGTAAGCATAAAACCTTATTCGATTAATTTGCATTATAATTAAATACTAGCACATAACCAATCTAATATTCGGTACTTATTGTTGGCTAATTAAAACGATTATGGATTCTAATAATTAGTTAACTAGAACGATCAAATACCAATTCAAGTTGCCAACAAAAAAAGAATCAAAAAATAAACATTTAATGAAACACGAAACGAAGCAAACTAAGCAGAAGTCATAATAAAAAATCAAGCCTAATGATTTAGAGTTGTGGGTAGTGATTTTTACCCTCATATTTGACGTCACTATGTGTATGGCGTCTGGTGTACAATTTGAACGAACCATACGGGTTTAAGATATTTGATGGATTAGCCAAATCTAAATATGAGACATCGTAGATGGCTTGATGTAGTGAATGATTATACCTATGAGATTATGTACCATCTGATGCGTTGAGTCGCAAGAAAACTAGCACACATATTATGCATATATGTTTGGGGATGACTGTTGTGACTCCATTGTTGGAAATTATTAGGGAGTGTAGGTTAAGGCAAACAAGGAGGAGAACTAGAAAAGTGAGAAGGTAGTTATTCATGTTTCAACATTTGATATGGATACCCGGGGTTTACTAACTCTACATGGTAGGGTTTGTGTTCCTTATTCGGGTCAGGGCTGAAAGAAATTGATGGAGGATGTCTATAAATTGGCGTTTTTTATACATTCGGGTGCCACGAAAATGTATAAAGATTTGAGACATGATTATTCATGGTCTTTCATGAAGATAGATGTACCTTGGTACAACGAGATGTGCTTGATTTGTCGGCAAGTCAAGGCTGAACATCAGAGACCTCACGGCAAGTTGCAGTCGTTGTATAACCCATTATGGAAGAAAAACGTTGAGTTTTGATCTATTTCATGTAGCTTTAGTTTTTATTTTTGGAATGAAAAATGTTTGAATTGATTTAGAAGTTGAAAACATGTTTCAATGGCGTTGGAAGTTGAATACGTACGACTCTAAATCAAAAGAGGTAAGAAAAAATATACATTTCTTTCTTTGAGTTTTGAGATTTATTTTAATGTTTGTTTTTTTGTTATTTATAACAATAATTTGAGCTTTTATGCTCAATTTATTTAAATTAACCGTTTGTTTGTTTTATCTTTGCTACAATAATTTAAGTTTGTATGGCTTATTTCTTTGAATTAATTTTTGTTTGTAAGATCCAAGTTAAATAATCTTTGAGTATCAATTTCTTTGATGTCACAAATCTCAATTTAATGGTGTAAATCTTACATTGATTTAGTTGGCTAAGGGAGATGATGAATCTAGTGTTTTGATTAATTAATATTTATTGAGTGATAATAATTTGATGCTTAATTATATGGTTAATCAGTGAATGAGTTTTATTTATTTCTAAGTTAAACTTTGGTTGTGTTTTTTATCTTTTGTGTTCTATTCATTGGGGTCACAATTGTATATATTGAATATTGTCACACCCCAAAACCAGAACGGCGGAAACGTTCGGGGGCGGATGACGTCATGCTTAGTATCATAACCATAGTGAAGAAAGTAACACACAACCATCATAGATATAATTTAAAATATTACATTGTTTCCAAAATACATGTTCCAAAAATACATGTTTTCAATTAAATTACATATGATGATAAAATGTAGCAAAATAATCTACGCCTTAGCGTCTTGACTTCAGAAATCTTGCGGTTACCTGGATTACTGATTACCTGGGAATACAAGTTGTTTTGAAAAGAGAGTATCAGCATAAAGCTGGTGAGTTCACAAGTACTTTATAAAAATGAATGTTGTTTCCTTAACGTTGGTTACAAGTTTGTTTCCAGAAAATCCAATATTTTCTAAAAGATTTGTTGTAAACTAAATTGAAACAAGTAAATCGTCATACTTATGTGTGTGTTTTATATTTAAATAAAACTCCTTTGTATAAAGACTTAGAATTTCCATGTATAAAGACTTAGAATTTCCATGAATTTTATGCTGTGAATTTTATGACACTTGTCACCGCAGACCTGCCGGTCTAGCTGTTGCAAGCAGCTCAGGTGCGGGTTTGTCGGACCCAGCATAGATCTATACACAACTATCACGTTCTCACTCAAAGAGATTATGATTATAAATAAAGGACTTTTCTGTGGTACTTGGAGTACCCCGAAGGAGAATGTCTCACAAATATTCATTGATGAGTTCACGTAGTGTGTAATGAAAGTTCGTTTTGTAAATCGATAATGTTATGGTTTTCCTTCATTAAACGAAGTGTTCAAAACTATACATATTATAGTTTATCAAAAGTGTAGTGTGATGGTATGAAACCTTGTTACACATGTATTTGTATTTCAAATAAAATACATTGGAAATACTAAGTGTAAATCTTACACACCTTGCTCAACATGTTACAAGGTGTGAATAAATCTTAAATATGTATTTGATAGTTTTACCCTTAACTGTCACTGTTTTTGAGTAATTATAGAAAAATCATCGTAAGTCAAAAACTGAATCCGCAAACTCTAGGTATTTGGAAAAAGTGTCTACATTGTTCATGAATTTTCCCATAATTTTTGGTGGTTTCGAACTAGTGTGAAAATGTTAATTTTCACAACTGGGTCTGATTTCGTTGCTGCAGTGATAGGCAGTTTTGTAAAAATCGCCATAAATTGTAGAAAAATCGTATGGAGATGTGCAAGTAGTCAGTTTAAAGTTATAAACCTGAACTACTTGCATATTAAATAGTTTTAAAAAATATTAAGTTTAAGTTGGGTAAAACAGTTCGTGAACAGGAAACTATTATGTTGTAAGCTGTCAAGTTGAGTTTTGAATATGTTTTGGTATTTTAACTTGTATTCCCCCCCCCCCCCCCCCCTAAAAACTGAAGAAACTAGAAAATGTAGGTAGGACTGTTCACTATTTGAATAAAACCGAATTGTCCAATTGGACAATTTGGATCGGACTATTTGGTTCGGATATTCGGATTTTTGGATTGGTTTTTAGCAAAACCGAATTATTATTTTGGATTTGGGATTGGTTTTGGTTTATAAAATAAAAACCGAATAGTCCAAAAAAACCGAATTACAATTTATTATTTTGTTTTTTTTAATATATATCTTTAAAAATTATAAATTTACTAAATTATTCTTTTAATATATTAAAATTTTTCATCAATTATAATACTTTAATATGTACTTCTTATCAAAAAAAATTGTCTATAAAGTAGTAAACTATAATATATTTTTCTTGATAGTTATTTATAAGTTTTAGTTCACAACTAATTAAACAATATTTTTTAGTTTATATTATAGAGTAATTTAATACTAAAGTTATATATTTGTTTAAATGTCTTGATTCTTGAAAACCGAATTGTAAAACCCGATCCAACCGAATTATAATTTGGTTGGATCGGATCGGATTTGAATTTAGTTTGGACTATTTGGATCTACGTTTTGAAAACCGAAATTAATTTGGATTCACTTGATCGGATCGGATTAAACCGATCCATCCAAATGAACACTCCTATAATGTAGGGGTATGAACTCACCTTGAGTGATGACTTGAAGAGTGGAAGGTTGAAGTTAAGGAATATCAAGCCAAGAGTACTTGATGAACACGTAAAAGCTTGGATGATCCTAAGAACGATTCTTTGGTGTTAGAATGTGTGTAGATGATTTAAGGATGTTATGAAAACATGGAATAACACATGAGTTTAGAGGAAATACTTACCAAAAAGTGCAGTAGCAACTCAAGAACACTTGCACAAGGTGGTGGAAAGTAGAGAGAAAGAAGCTTTCTTAGGGTGATATGAGAAGTGTGTAAGTTTGAAATGAGCAAGTAACTCAAGAAATCCTCTAGGGATTTCCTTATATGGAAGGTTAATGGAGCAACTTGTGAGTTTGAAGTGATGTGTGCATTGGTTTGTGTGATGTGGATAAGGTGGCAAGTGAGAGGGTGACACATGGAAGGCAAGTGGGCACACTTGACCCACTTGTGGGGTAAATATCCTCTAAATATAAAATATTGATTTTTAATTAATAAATCCTTGAGAAATAAATAAAATAATAGTTCTGGGGGTTAAGAGTGATAAAAATATGAATTTTGTGAAAAAAATCCCGTCAAAAACGGGCTTAGGAGGCGAAAGTAGTCGAAAACCGGACAATAGGGACCGAACCTGCGAGGTTCGACTCTTAGGAGTGTGAGAACCGAGAGTAGGAGGGAAGACCGAAGGTCCGAAGTGGGGGGTGCGAGGGTCTCGCATGGGAGCCGAAGTTCGGTCCTCGCTGCTAAGCTTCGGTCTGCTAAGGTTTCGGTCCGAGAGGCTTCTGACACTTTCGGTTCTGACAGGAGGGTTTCGGCTCCTAAGGGGAGTTTCAGCTCCTAAGAGGAGTTTCGGTTCCTAAGATGAGTTTCGGCTCCTAAGAGGAGTTTCGGCTCCTAAGTGGAGTTTCGGTTCCTAACAGGAGTTTCGGTTCTATAAGGCTGTTTTCCGAGAAATCTTACTGTTTTGCGTGATTTTTTACCAAGTTAAGGATCGGGATGACCCGGATGACCAGAAAAAGTTTGAGAGAGATTTTGGGAGAGATTTCACATACTTGGAGAGATTTCATATTCTTGGAGAGATTTGGGAGAGATTTCACATACTTGGAGAGATTTGGGAGAGATTTCACATACTTGGAGAGATTTCACATTCTTGGAGAGATTTCACATACTTGGAGAGATTTGGGAGAGATTTCACATACTTGGAGAGATTTGGGAGAGATTTAACCTTAGCCATTATTATCGCATAATCTCGCAAATGCAAGGTTCGTGAACCCCGTTACGCCTCGTTAATGGTCGTTTTAAGTCCCCGAAAGGGTCCTTAGCCGAGTTTTGATGCGTTTAATTCTCCTTTTAGGGTTTATACATTGTTAACACATAGATTTTTCGAAACGCTTGAATTTTTGACATACAAATGCACATTTTTATTCATAGAATAACTTCTAACATACAAGCACTAATTAAATTCGAACGGTTTGACTTGTTTGACTTTGACTATAATTTGATGGTTGTCACAATATCCCCCTGTTAGATTTTGCATTTTGAATGGGACTTCAAGGGTCGGGGAATAGATATGGGTATTTTTGCTTCATTTGGTCCTCACATTCACAAGTAAACTCAGGTCCTTGCTTGGCGTTCCACCGGACTTTTACGATGGGAATGTGGCTTTGTTTCGTCGATTTGACCTCTCGGTCCATGATTTCAACAGGTTCCTCTACGAAATGGAGGTTCTCATTGATCTCAATTTCTTCCAAAGGAATGACAAGGGTCTCATCCGACAAACATTTCTTCAGGTTTGACACATGGAACGTAGGATGAACGTGCTTGAGTTGGTAATCGTAGCTTGTATGCCACCGGGCCAATCGTGGCGAGGATTTCGAATGGTCCAATATACCTTGGATTTAATTTCCCTCGTTTTCCAAAGCGTATTAAACCCTTCCAAGGTGATACTTTTAGAAGTACCCGATCTCCAACTTGGAAGTCCAAAGGTTTTCGTCTCTTATCTGCGTAGCTCTTTTGTCGGTCTTGCGAAGCCTTCATTCGTTCTCGAATTTGGACGATCTTCTCGGTTGTTTCCCTTATGATTTCCGGACCAGTAAGTGTGTTGTTATGGACTTGCCCTTTTGCTAGTTGTGTATCGCCCACCTCGGCCCAGCACAGGGGTGATCTGCACTTACGGCTGTAGAGGGCTTCGAACGGAGCAACTTTGATGCTAGTGTGATAGCTATTATTGTAGGAAAACTCAATAAGAGGTTCTTTCACTCTGACCGTCAGTCTGTGGGTGGTAGGTTGTACTCATGTCCACCCTAGTTCCCATAGCTTTCTGTAGTGACTGCCAGAATCGTGACGTGAACCTACTATCTCTGTTGGAGATAATGGATATTGGTACTCCATGAAGGTGCACTATTTCTCTAATGTAGATCCTTGTTAGCTTCTCCATTTTGTCTGTTTCCTTTATTGGTAGGAAGTGTGCGGATTTGGTCAATCTGTCGACGATTACCCAAATGGTGTCAAGTCCACCCGCGGTCTTAGGAAACTTGGTAATGAAATCCATCGTAATCCGTTCCCACTTCCACTCGGGTATCTCTGGTTGTTGAAGTAGTCCCGAGGGCTTTTGGTATTCTACCTTAACTTCGGCGCAAGTCAGGCACTTGCCCACAAAGGTAGCTATTTCAGCTTTCATGTTTGGCCACCAATACATCTTCTTGAGGTCTAAGTACATCTAGTCTGATCCGGGATGCATAGAGTAGAGAGTTTTATGAGCTTCGTTCATCACAACGTCCCTGAATCCACCAAATTTTGGTGTCCAGATCCGGTTCATGAGACAACGAACTTCGTCATCCCTGACTTCAAGATTTTTGTCCATTCCTCTTAATGCTTCACCTGTCACATTCTTTGGCTTCAAGGCTTCCTCCTGGGCGTCCTTGATTTGTTCGGACAGGTGTGAGTGGATGGTCATGGTCAATGCCTTCACTCGGCGGCCCGAGTACTCCTTTCCGCTTAAAGCGTCTGCAACCACATTGGCCTTTCCGGGGTGATAACGAATCTTGCATTCGTAATCGTTTAGTAATTCTACCCGTCGCCTTTGTCTCATGTTGAGTTCCTTCTGATTGAGGATATGCTGGAGGCTTTTGTGATCGGTGAAGATGGTGCACTTGGTGTCGTAAAGGTAATGCCTCCAGATTTTTAAGGCGAAAACTACGGATCCTAATTCAAGGTCGTGCGTCGTGTAGTTTACTTCATGTGTCTTTTTGTCTTGAGGCGTAAGCAATGACTTTTCCTCGTTGCATTAACACACACCCTAGACCTTGGTTTGATGCATCGCAGTAAACCACAAAGTCTTCGGTTCCATCTGGTAAGGACAAGATCGGAGCACTGCATACAGTTCATTTTAGTGTTTGGAACACAGCCTCTTGCTTGTCTCCCAGACGAACATCACCCTTTTTGAGTCAGAATGGTGAGTGGTTTTGCAATTTTGGAGAAGTTTTGGATGAATCTCTGGTAGTAACCGGCGAGCCCTAAAAATTGTCGGATCTCCGTGGGTGTTCTTGGTACTGCCCAACTTTCAATCGCCTTGATCTTTGAAGGGTCCACGTGGATTCCTTCCCTGTTGACTACATGCCCGAGGAAATTCACCTCTCGAATCCAGAACTCACACTTTGACAACTTTGCGTACAATTTCTCCACTCTCAGCATCTCTAGGACTCGACGTGAATGTTGGCCATGTTCTTCCTTACTTCGGGAGTAGACTAGTATATCGTCGATGAAAACGATTACGAACTTGTCTAAGTAAGGTCGAAACACTGATTCATCAGGTCCATAAATGTTGCGGGTGCATTTGTTAAGCCGAAAGGCATCACTGTAATTCGTAGTGACCATAGCACGTTCTGAACGCCGTCTTGGGGATATCCTCCTCTTGAACTCGTAGTTGATGGTATCCATATCTAAGGTCAATATTCGAGAAGAAACACACTCCTTGAAGTTGGTCGAAGAGGTCATCGATTCGAGGCAAAGGGTATCGGTTTTTAATAGTAAGTTTGTTTAATTCGCGGTAGTCAATGCACATACGGAACGATCCGTCCTTCTTCTTAACAAAAAAAACTTGCGCTCCCCAAGGCGAGAAGCTTGGTCTAATGAAGCCTTTGCTCAGTAGTTCATTTAGTTGACTGGACAGTTCATGCATCTCGGCTGGAGCTAGACGGTACGGCGATTTGGCTACGGGGGTAGCTCCGGGAATTAAGTCGATTCGGAATTCGACTTGTCATGGAGGGGGCACTCCGGGAAGGTCTTCTGGGAATACATAGGGGAAATTGCAGACCTCCGGAATGTCCTTGATGTCCTTCATTCCTTGACCCTTATCTACGACGTGGTCTAGAAAGGCGTGGTATTCCTTGCGGAGATACTTTTGAGCCTTGATACAAGAGATGATCTGAAAGTTTGAGCTAGGCTTGTCGCCATAAACGACGAGAACTTCGCCACTTAGCAGATTAAGGCGAACGGCCTTTTCGTGACATAGGATTTCCGCATGGTGAAGGCATAACCAAACCATGCCAATGATAACGTCAAAACTTTTTATGGTGACCGGCATAAGGTCGATTAGGAAAGAGTGATTATTTAAGGTGAGGGTACACCCGGTGTAAATATCGTTAGTGTTCTCTATCTTTCCGTTAGCCATTTCTATGGTGAATGTGTCTTTTAGTGTTTGTGGTGTTTGATTAAGCAAGCATTTAAATTGGTGGCTCACGAAGCTTTTCTCCGCGCTACTATCGAAAAGAATGCATGCGTAGGTATTGTTGAGGGGAAACATACCGGTAACCACAGTTGGATCTGCGACGGCTTCCTCATGACCTATCGCTAGAACTCTGCCCGCTTCGTCGGGGTTGGGGTTCCTTGCCTTCGGGCAGTTACGTTTGAGGTGTCCTAGTTCTCCACATCCATAGCAGGTTCGACTTGCTTCAGCGTTGGCAGCTTATGTGTTCAGTTGGGCTGGAGATCTACAAAATCGGGCGGTGTGCCCCTTTTTGTTACAGTTGGTGCAATGCATTTCACGGCATGCACCGTTGTGGTGGTAGCCGCATTTGTTGCACTTGGGCAGGTTCTCGGCGTATTGCCTTATCGGAGTGGGGTTAGCAGTAGTTGTGGCAGCGTGCACAGCAACCACTTTTTGTTTCTTGGCATGGACTTGAGTAGACTGGTACTTTTTCTTGTTCCAGAATTTTCTTTTGTTGTTTCCCCCTTTTGCTTGCTCGGAGGTGGTCGTTACAGTGCCATGGCTGGCGTTATGGTCGATGAGTTGCTATGCCAGTTCCTTGGCACTGTCAAAGGTAGCTGGCTTTGAGGCCAATACGTGTCCTTGAAGTTGTTGAGATAATCCCCACATGTACCTTTCCACCTTCTTGCTTTCAGTAGGAACCATCCCGAGACATAGCATGGCTAGATCGCTGAACCTCGAGGTGTACGACAGAATGTCCGAGCCTTTCATTTTAAGACCCCAAAATTCTTCCTCCAGCTTTTGTATCTTACTCCTGGGGCAGTACTCCTTCATTAACACAGTTTTCAGATCTTCCCATGTTATCGCATTAGCCACCGGAAGTGTTAGTGCCTTGACGTGATCCTTCCACCAGGTGAGGGCTCTCTCGGAGAATGTGCATGAAGAAAATTTGACCTTGCTTGCTTCAGGGCATGCACATATTTTGAAAATGGTCTCGGTTTTCTTGAACCATTGTAGCAACGCTATGACACCTCCACTCCCGTTGAAGGTTTTGGGCTTGGCGTTAGTAAAGTCTTTGTAGGTACACTCTCTCGAGCGTCCCTGGCTGTCTCCATTACTAGAATTCGAGGCACCACTGCCTGCACCTCCCGAATTACTGGGGTTGATTTGGGCTATCATGGCTGCCACTGCGGCTGCTATCGTAGCCTGGAACATGGATGGGTCGAACTGAGGAGGTGGTGGGGGGCGGTGCAGTCCCGGCTGCTTCGCCGCGTCTAGGATTTCTACGAGGTGGCATTTTCTGCCATTTTACAAGAATGAAAAGACAATAAGCCTTTGATACAATTCGAGTGTTAAACTAAACATTATTAGTTCTTTATATGCATAATGATTCCGACTTGTAAAAATGTTGTAAGAATTCATTCATACTAGAAGTCTATAAACAATGAAATATAGACTTTATGAATTTCGATAGTATTGGTTCTCATGAAATGTCTGCGGTAGTATCCATACCAGGTCCAACCAATAATCACTTGATGTATAATATTTACATGTAATTAAGATTAATTAAACTTTCAAATCTAATGGTTATGCCCTGGGCCTACAACCAAACAAGGAACAGGATCCAAGGCGAAACCACCATTTCTAGGTTGACATGGTCTCAATTACATATAACTTTGGTTTATACCTTAGGCGATCATAGGTTGAGCACCAGTAAATTTTATCTAAAATAGTCCATGTTATGAATCTAATGTAGTGTTCCCAAATAAACAAATGGCGTTTCAATATCATTGATTATAACTTGGTATACAGTACTTGGGAAAATTTGACCCTACTAGGGGTCTATGTTACATCAATGTACGGAAAATTTGACCGCCTAATAGATCCCGGAAGTATAAACACTTAAATCACAAGATCGGACCTAGAATACTAGAAAATAATAGTAATATTTATCCGCAAACCAGATGCGGGCAGTGCAATACTACTTGCGGTGTTTGAAGCTCTGAGGAACACGAAGTGTAGACATGAAGTTTCCCATTTCAGCTCGGGATTCTGCCGCTTGGCGCTCTGCTTCAGCCAAGCATCCTTCTAAAGTGGCTCGGTGTTCTCGGAGTTCTTGCACTTCAGCTCGAGTCGCAGTCATCTCCTGTCTAAGAAGCTCGGTGCGGTCTCGAGTCCGATCGTGTTCATCATCCAGACAGCGAATGCGAACGGAGTTGACTTGACTGGTTGCACCAACTTCCATGAGGTGGCGGAGGTTTACTCTTGATTGTTCCTCGTGGCGTGCGACACGGTGGACTATGACAGGGAAGGATCGGTCGGCTGACCCTCCTCTGCTGAGATCGTAGAAACCTCGTTGCATGCCGTAAGGAGGTCGTTCACCTTGCTCTCGGCTCCATCGATGTATAGTTTCGGCCCATTGGGGCGTCGGGCCCTGGTAGTGTTGTGGAGGAATAGGGGCAAAGTGTGGATTGTAAACTTCGGGTTAGGAGTCGGTTCCATCTGAGTCTTCTTCCTCTTCGCCGTCTATGCATTCTTCTTCTTCCATGGGTTCCTCGTCTTCCATGGGTTCTCCTTCGGGATCTTCCTCTGTGTCTTCCACGATCCAACCGACATTCCCTTGGTTGGGAAAGTATGGGTCACCTGGTAAGCGGAATCCTGCCATCGTACCTATACGAGAATGGGGATAAGGAGGAATGTCACGAGAAAATCTTGGGAATAAGAAGTTAGTTGTCGAAGTTGCGATTACGGCTTTTTGTGTTAAAATACTCCTATAGTATTTTTAAGTTTGATTCTTGAAATTTTTGGTAATCTGCAGATTTGTTGCTCACCATGACCCTTCTTCGGCATACATTGGTCCTACCTTGGCTGAATATAGTTGATCAGGCTATATTCATCCAAGATCTGACTACATACTCCAAAGCTGAATCATGGTGTTCAACTGGTCTTGATACTTTTATGTTATTGCCATTATGATACTGAATTAGTATGTGCGATTGCACGAATACTTTTATAAAAATATAAAAGTTTATTTTAAATCATTTTTGAAAAGCTATGTCAGAGAATTTTGTCCCATTGTATTTATAGTTTGTATATCTTACATGGTTCGATATACATAGTTCACTATAAACAAAGCTCTGATACCAATCTGTCACACCCCCAAACCAGAACGGCGGAAACGTTCGGGGGTGGATGACATCATGCTCAGTATCATAACCCTAGTGAAGAAAGTAACACACAACCATCATAGATATAATTTAAAAGATTACATTGTTTCCAAAATACATGTTTTCAATTAAATTACATATGATGATAAAATGTAGCAAAATAATCTACGCCTTAGCGTCTTGACTTCTGAAATCTTGCGGTTACCTGGATTACCTGGGAATACAAGTTGTTTTGAAAAGAGAGTATCAGTAAAGCTGGTGAGTTCACAAGTACTTTATAAAAATGAATGTTGTTTCCTTAACGTTGGTTACAAGTTTGTTTCCAGAAAATCCAATATTTTCTACAAGATTTGTTGTAAACTAAATTGAAACAAGTAAATCGTCATACTTATGTGTGTGTTTTATATTTAAATAAAACTCCTTTGTACAAAGCCTTAGAATTTCCGTTAATTTTATGTTGTGATAATATTCCATGCGAGATGTTATAATCATACTAAAGACTAGATGGCCTTGAATGCAACGTTCTTCAGGCGTCAGAAAGTTATGACACTTGTCACCACATACCTGCCGGTCTAGCTGTTGCAAGCAGCTCAGGTGCGGGTTTGTCGGACCCAGCATAGATCTATACACAACTATCACGTTATCACTCAAAGAGATTCTGATTATAACTAAAGGAATTTTCTATGCTACTTGGAGTACCCCAAAGGAGAATGTCTCACAAATATTCATTGACGAGTTTACGTAGTGTGTAGTGAAAGCTCGTTTTGTAAATCGATAATGTTATTGTTTTCCTTCGTTAAACGAAGTGTTCAAAACTATACCTATTATAGTTTATCAAAAGTGTAGTGTGATGGTATGAAACCTTGTTACGCATGTATATGTATTTCAAATAAAAGACATTGGAAATACAAAGTGTAAATCTTACACACCTTGCTCAACATGTTACAAGGTGTGAATAAATCTTAAATATGTATTTGACAGTTTTACCCTTAACTGTCACTGTTTTTGAGTAATTATAGAAAAATCATCATAAGTCAAAAACTGAATCCGCAAACTCTAGGTATTTGGAAAGAGTGTCTAAAGTGTTCATGAATTTTCCCATAATTTTTGGTGGTTTCGAACTAGTGTGAAAATGTTCATTTTCACAACCGGGTCTGATTTCGTTGCTGCAGTGATAGGAAGTTTTGTAAAAATCACCATAAATTGTAGAAAAATTGTATGGAGATGTGCAAGTAGTCATTTTAAAGGTATAAACTTGAGCTACTTGCATATTTAATAGTTTTGAAAAATATTAAGTTTAAGTTGGGTAAAACAGTTCGTGAACAGGTCACCACTTTTCTGTTGTAAGCTGTCATGTTGAGTTTTGAATATGTTTTGGTATTTTAACTTGTATTCCCCCCTAAAAACTGAAGAAACTAGAAAATGTAGGGGTATGAACTCACCTTGAGTGATGACTTGAAGAGTGGAAGGTTGAAGTTAAGGAATATCAAGCCAAGAGTACTTGATGAACACGTAAAACCTTGGATGATCCTAAGAACGATTCTTTGGCGTTAGAATGTGTGTAGATGATTTAAGGATGTTATGAAAACATGGAATAACACATGAGTTTAAAGGAAATACTTACCAAAAAGTGCAGTAGCAACTCAAGAACACTTGCACAAGGTGGTGGAAAGTAGAGAGAAAGAAGCTTTCTTAGGGTGATATAAGAAGTGTGTAAGTTTGAAATGAGCAAGTAACTCAAGAAATCCTCTAGGGATTTCCTTATATGGAAGGTTAATGGAGCAACTTGTGAGTTTGAAGTGATGTGTGCATTGGTTTGTGTGATGTGTATAAGGTGTCAAGTGAGAGGGTGACACATGGAAGGCAAGTGGGCACACTTGACCCACTTGTGGGGTAAATATCCTCTTAATATAAAATATTGATTTTTAATTAATAAATCCTTGAGAAATAAATAAAATAATAGTTCTGGGGGTTAAAAGTGATAAAAATATGAATTTTGTGAAAAATCCCGTCAAAAACGGGCTTAGGAGGCGAAAGTAGTCGAAAACCGGATAATAGGGACCGAACCTGCGAGGTTCGGCTCTTAGGAGTGTGGGAATCGAGAGGGAACCGAGAGTAGGAGGGAAGACCAAAGGTCCGAAGTGGGGGTGCGAGGGTCTCGCATGGGAGCCAAAGTTCGTTCCTCGCTGTTGAGCTTCGGTCTGCTGAGGTTTCGGTCCGAGAGGCTTCTGACACTACAGGAGGGTTTCGGCTCCTAAGGGGAGTTTCGGTTCCTAAGAGGAGTTTCGGTTCTATAAGGCTGTTTTCCGAGAAATCTTACCGTTTTGCGTGATTTTTGACCAAGTTAAGGGTCGGGATGACCTGGATGACCAGAAAAAGTTTGAGAGAGATTTTGGGAGAGATTTCACATACTTGGAGAGATTTCACATTCTTGGAGAGATTTGGGAGAGATTTCACATACTTGGAGATATTTGGGAGAGATTTCACATACTTGGAGAGATTTCAGATTCTTGGAGAGATTTGGGAGAGATTTCACATACTTGGAGAGATTTAGGAGAGATTTCACATACTTGGAGAGATTTGGGAGAGATTTAGGAGAGATTTCACATACTTGGAGAGATTTGGGAGAGATTTAACCTTAGCCATTATTATCGCATAATCTCACAAATGCAAGGTTCGTGAACCACGTTACGCCTCGTTAATGGTCGTTTTAAGTCCCCGAAAGGGTCCTTAGCCAAGTTTTGATGCGTTTAATTCTCGTTTTAGGGTTTTTACATTGTTAACACATAGATTTTTCGAGACGCTTGAATTTTATACATACAAATGCACATTTTTATTCATAGAATAACTTCTTACATACAAGCACTAATTAAATTCGACCGGTTTGACTTGTTTGACTTTGACTAGAATTTGACGGTTGTCACAAATATGTTAAGTCATATTTAATGTTGTGTCAAATGGCAGTTTTTAGAATTTTGTCTTGCTCCAATTTCGAAATGGGCATGTCTATTTTCAGAACTGAGATCATGTTTTGTCTATTTATAGCGTTTGTATTTGTCTTTTCAGCAACAACTTTTTGAGATGTTTTCTACCAGCATAAAAAGAATAGTTCCAATCTTTCGAACTGTTCTATTGTTGAGTTAATGAGAATCAACTTCTTTTCAATCATTATCGTTCCATATCATTAGTTCATTTTGTAAAATAGAATCTATCGATCGTTTATTATTTCTATCAATTGATACCAAACCTGGAAATTTTTCCATCAATAAATTCTAAGATTATTCCTCTTATTAATCTATATAAGGATTTGTTAAATTTGTTTGATGAACCAAAAAGTGTTAATTCTTTGGAATCAAACGCCAAGGATAATCATGAGGATGCATTATTAAAGATTGTTGATGAAGCGGTTGAAGAAATAAAGAGTCATAGCAAGCAATCTATACAGAATGCAACTGAAATACCAACTCAATCAGAACCTCATGACGTACCAATCAAGGGGAAGAGTTCAACTCCAAGTATCGATTCAAGTGCTCAACTCCAGGAGGATATTTCAACTCTGAATGACGGTTCAAATGCAAATTTCCATGGGGAGAATAATGAAAATAATGAATCAAATGCTCAATCAGAATTTGAAGAAGTCATTGTTGAGATTGATCCAGTCTATGATCAAAATTTTCCACCACTGACAAAATGGACTAAAGATCATCCGAAATCACAAGTGATCGGAGATACCTTTTCAGGGCACGTGCTCAACAAAAAGAGAAGCAAACTCCTTTATTCTCTAAATTGGAATTTTACATGTTTAATTCTTTTATTTCAAAAATTGAACCTAAAACTATTAAAATTTCTCTTGATCATGCAGATTAGGTTCATGCGATGTAAGAAGAACTTAATGAATTTGAACAGAACAAAGTATGGAGGTTGATTCCTACTCCAGAAAATGCATCTGTGGTTGGTCTAAAATGGGTATTTAGAAAGAAGATGGATAAAGAAGGGAATGTTATTCGCAATAAAGCACGCCTGGTAGTCAAAGGATATTGTTAAGAAGAAGGCATCTATTACGAAGAGACCTTCGCTCTTATGGCTAGACTTGAATGAATTCACATATTTCTAACTTATGCTGCTCACAAAAACTTTGAAGTATATCAAATGAATGTCAAGTGTGCATTTCTGAACAGGGAAGTTGAAGAAACAATCTACGTTGAACAACCTCCATATTTTGTGAATAAAAAATTTCTAAATCATTGTTATATTCTAGACAAAGTAGTATATGGTATTAAACAAGCTCTACAGGCATGGTATGAAACTCTAACTCATTTTCTAAAACAATCTAAATTCAAACAAGGATCTGTTGATCCTACCTTCTTTCGGAAAGAGGGTGACCATTTAATGATAGTTCAAATTTATGTTGATGATATTATTTTCGAATCCACAAATCCCAACTTAACTGTTGAATTCTGAAAATTGTTGGAGACAAAATTTGAAATGAGTTCTATGGGTCCAATTAACTTTTTCCTTGGTATAAATATATGACATAGTTCAAAGAGAATATTCATCAATCAAGAAGCTTACACAAAGACATTATTGGCCAAATTCGAAATGTTGGGAGATTCAAAAGTCAAAGTTCCTATGACGTTCGGAACGAAACTCATTCTTTCACTTGACAAACCAGTAATGTATATTACATTGTTTCGTCAGATGATCGGATCTTTATTGTATCTAACCTCTAGTCGTCCATACATAATGTTTGTTATTTGTTACTGTGCAAGGTTGCAAGTGAATCCTCGAGAACCTCACATGAAGGCTGTTAAGAAAATATTATGATATCTTAAACGAACAACTTCCCTTAGTTTATGGTATCCATCAAATTCAGGATTCTTTATGCAAGCCTATTCCGATGCTGACTAAGGAGGTTGTGGTCTTGATTGAAAAAGTACATCAGGAGGATATAAATTTCTAGATGGAAAGCTTGTCAACAGGCAGTCCGAAAAAGCAAACATGTGTGTCCTTATCCACAACTGAAGAAGAATATATTGCAGCGGCATCATGCACATCTCAAGTGGAATGGATTCAGAATCAACTAAGAGATTACGGAATCAATATGAAATGCATTCCTTTGTATTGTGATTCCGAAATTTCCATTCGAATTCGTCACAATCCAGTGCAACATTCCAATAAAAAAACACATTGCTCTTCGATACAACTTTATCAAGGATCATGTTGAAGATGGGAATGTGCAAGTTCACTTTGTCTGATCCTCAGATCAGTTAGCAGATATCCTTACGAAAGCCTTACCAGAAGTATCATTCAATCAAATTCTACAAGGGTTATGAATGATTAGAGCTGACTCTGTTCCAAAATCAACATCATAATCATCCAAGTTACTGTAAACTTCTGAATAATTCCAATCTTCGGAAGTTGTTGGAGTTAATTGTTCACTTTTCGGCTTGTTCCGATCTTCGGAGTAGTTCTGAAGTAACTGTTCATTTAAATTTCAGAATCTACTATATTTGTAATTCTTTTCAGAAAATCAAAAAACCAAAAATATTTTTTTGTTTCTTATTCTTTTCAGAAATTCAAAAATCTCAAAAAAATATATATTTTTTAGTTTTCTGCAAAATCAAAAACATCAAAAATATTTTTCAAGGAATTGGTGGTAAATTCATTACTGAATTTTAGTCTGCAACAAGGAATTGACGGTTGGCATCATAACTTCTTTCCACCATATCTTATCATGACTTCCATGTAGTTCCCTTGACTATCGAAAGAAAAACAGTTTCGGTATAGGACTACAAAAATTCTTGTTAATAAATACAAAATCATTACTAACACGATTTTCATGAAACTCTCAACCATTCGACTCCCAATCTATTATTTTCCATCTATTTCATGTTCACAATCGTAACCCTTTAGACTCCCAGGTTTAACCACTAAGGATTAGGTTACACAACAACTGTGTTTATGATCTTGAAATTGTTATTACCATGATTTCGAGTGAAACCCAAAATCCGATTACCGTTTCTGAATTGATGGTGAACAATTTTTGTTCTAGTTTATAATCATTGAATTGAAGGTGAAAAATTTATTGTTTTAGATAATTTAGATACTGAATTGACGGATAAAACCATTTTGTTTTGTACCTTTGAATGTTCAAAATCTCATTTTTCCTTTGCATGGTCTTAATGAAATGTTCATGACCCAAATCATTTCTTTCCAGCAGATCCAGGTTTTAAATTTTTTATGAGATTTCTGAATGAACATTTTCCGAAATACCAAGTTACAACAAAGAATATCCAAAGCTTACTTGTTTTTATGGCTACACTGGTCAAACTAGTACTTCTTTCAGATCTTCGTACTTATGTTAAGTTTTGGAATCTAGTTGACGTTGAACCCACCCATCAAGCCTTTCATATTTACTCAACAAACT
Organism: Lactuca sativa; assembly: GCF_002870075.4. NCBI lineage: Eukaryota > Viridiplantae > Streptophyta > Magnoliopsida > Asterales > Asteraceae > Lactuca > Lactuca sativa. Next base: position 210,722,418 of record NC_056625.2, read on the forward strand.
TATGAATTCAGCGGGAAACCACATAAGCACTTCAGAGTCTCTCTTGACTCAGAAGGAAGAGATTGCTGCCTGGGATCCACCTGCGTTTCATATCAAACTTGTTTGATATCACAAATCCCACAATTTCAATTTGCTTAATTCTTCTTATTTGGAACACTCTTGCACTAAAATCCTTGTGATTTTACAACATCTGGGTACAGTTACGATTAGTTATTTTCCTTCTAAAGATCAGGTATAGGTCGTAATTCAAATGGATACTATTCTCGCTTCTGCAAAGCTGATGGGGAAGATTGATGATTCTGAACATGATGATTCCGAAAAGACCCTGTCATCGTAATAGGAAATTCAAATCATGGAGCGACTTTTGAATTTCTCTGACATTAGCATGTTTGTTATAACGGTCTTTGACAGCAGACTGATGAGCTGGCAGATTTTTATTCGCTAATTTTTCGGCGCTATGGCAACGCAAAATGGTAGTTTCTCTCTCCAATTATCATCTTTGGTATGAGAGGATCTCAAACAGTTTATATTCTCTTACCGCAAACACTGCTCACGAATTTTCAAGAGAAAACAAAGTTATCTATTGTTCATCTTCTTCTTAAAACTGTTCAATGGCTTCCTCAGGGAATGTATCTTTTGCTAATCAATCCACTTCTGTGATCATGTTGAACGTCAAATCCAACCAGAATCTTATAATTGACCTTGATGCTTCTCGCTACAACGCTCTAATCATACCTTTGATCGAGTGATTGAAGTTCTCGCCATTGATGAAGGCACTGACAATGTATGAAGTTGTTCCTCTCGTTTATCTCTCCAACGCTTTCTCAACTACGATCTACAACAAGTCTGAAGACGTCATCAACTTTGAAATTTCAAACAACAAAACTTCCATCTTGAAAGCCAACTTCTGTAAACTTCTAGGGCTTGTAACGCCTGAAGTTAGTGTTGATCTTGAGTCCATTCCGGAAACAAGCATGATCGAGATGCTCCATCAAATGGGCTACACTGGTGATATCTCCTTACTATCAAAATTCAGGAAACCATTCTTACCTCCAATGTGGAATGGATTGTTTACTCTACTATTCAAAAGCCTGTCAGAAAGTGTTTCAGGTTATGAAAGTGCAAGCAAGGTCTTCTACACATTGATCTATGGGTTATACCATGGTATCAACATAGATTTTGGGTCTATCATTTGGGCTCAATTTTGTTCAAAGCACGAATTCATCCACCCGTCATACAGAGATTTCATGTGCTCATTTTTGGTCGATCGTAGTCAAAAGAGCCCTTTTTCACTACAGGGTTCCTCAGATGCAAGATTCTCTTATCGTTGATATTCCGACGCTCTAGACCACTACATTTGTCATGTCGGATCCCAGAAATTTTGAATTTGTTGGATCAATTGTAACACCGTAAATTTCAAAACAAATTTTCATTTAAGATAATCATTTTATTCTTAAATATACTTGTTTAAAAATCTCATTCATAATCGAATTACAAAACGGAACTCTATTTTCACTTATATAGAAAACCAGGATCCTCCAAATCATGACTCCTTCTCTGGTGTGTACAATCAAGCCGGTGCCGTCCCGTGATACTGAAAGAAACCTGAAACGACATAACACAAACACTGTAAGCACGAAGCTTAGTGAGTTCCCCAAAATACCACACATATAACACATATAAGCCACTCGAGGCTATAACTCTATGGGTCCGTGCACCCAACTCTGTGAACCCTTAGGTTCTAACTCTAGGAGCCCTTCGGTTCCAACTCTGCAAACAGGCACAGCATAAATCACATAGAAATAATGCAGTACAACACATATCATACATAGCATACAAATACTCTGTCACATAACTCTGGTTAAATACTCAAGGTAAAGTATAGTGAGAAGACTCACCTCACGTGTCTCGATATCTCACAACCCTGGGAATCCCTCGTGCCCGATTCTCCGAGCTCTAATCCTCCTATAACATCATATGTCCCTAGTTAACACTTTATATCTCTAATGTTGACTATCCTTAAGAAGTCAACACAGGTCCACTCTGGTCAACGGTCAACGGTCAACTTTGACCGGACTCGGCGAGCGCTAGGGCGACTCGGCGAGTCTAGACGTTCTCACCAATTCTCTAAGATTCCCTTTCTACACGTCGAGTATCCCCCCTGACTCGACGAGTTCCTCCTGGAAGAATCGTGGGGCCACCCCGACTCAACTCGCCGAGTCTGAAGAACAACTCGGCGAGTCCCAGTTCGACTCAGACCACCTGTTAACCCTCTCTAACTCGCCCTGACTCACCGATCCAACCCATAACCCGGACAGGACCATTCTAAGGCAATCTTCAAGCCACTCGCCGAGTCTGTTCATCGGACTCGGCGAGTCCATGCCATGCAACCGCTCAAACTGCTTTCTAAGGTCAGATCTGCTCCGGCAATTCATAGGTCTGGCCTTCCTAGACTGGTTCATCACGTAAAGTCCTTATTTCGGTGCTCATAATACACCCCATGACTCATAATTGACGTTTTGACCTAAGGCATAAGGATTCCAATCCAAAACCTCCATTGATTCCTAAAAAACTCAGGCATGGGACACTCTGGACTTCCAAGGGTCCCAATATAGGGTTCCAATCGTTTGGGGGACTAAGGAAACACTCGATCTAGCCACAAAAGGGTTCAATAAACCCTAAATCCATATACACATCAACATAGAAGGGAGCAACTCGAAAATATTACCTGAATAACATTGCTCTGTGTCCCCAACCCTCAGAATATGGCTTCTCCTGTTGTTCCCTTAACCAAGCCTCCTCCTCCTTGCAAAATAACACTTCCAAGATCAATAATGGTCTTCTACCTTGTTCCAGATGCTCACAATCGAATTAGGGTTTCACTCAAAGGACTAGGGTGAACAATGACGGCCATAAGGCCCCTTATATATGTCCCAAACCTGGGAAGTTAGGGTTTCACTAAACAGCGCGGACTCGCCGAGTCCAGTCGCGAACCCGCGACCAGATCCGCGATCCTACTTGGCGAGTCTGAGCTCCAACTCGCCGAGTCCCCTTTTAAAACACCCAAAATCATAATTATAACAATACCTGGAATTCCGGGCTGTTACAACTCTCCCCCACTAGGACTAGACTTCGCCCTCGAAGTCTCACTCTGAAAATAGCTCCGGATGCTGCTCCCGCATCTCACGCTCCGGCTCCCAGGTCATTTCCGATCCCTTCCGGTGCTGCCACTGAACTAACACTAGAGGTATCTCCTTATTCCTCAGAACCTTGATCTTCCGATCTCTGATGGCCACTGGTCTCTCGGCATAATTCAGGCTCGCATCCACCTGAATGTCCTCTAATGGAACTACTGCCGACTCATCGGCTATACACTTTCTCAATTGCGACACATGAAAAGTGTCGAGGATCTGTCTCAATTCCGTTGGCAACTCCAAACGGTAGGCCACCCGTCCTACCCTCGCAATCACACGAAAAGGCCCAATATACCGGGGCCCCAACTTGCCTCTCTTCCTGAATCGAATCACTCCTTTCCAAGGAGAGACCTTCAGGAGTACGAAGTCGCCGACCTGAAACTCAAGCTCGGACCGGCGTCTGTCTGCATAACTTTTTTGTCGGTTCTGGGCGGTCAATAACCTCTGTCTAACCTGTTGAATCTGCTCTGTCGACTGAAGCACGATCTCTGTACTGCCCATCACTCTCTGTAACCGAGAATTACCCAAGATGCAACTCTGCTCTAAATCTCAACGATCACCCAACCCATAAGGGTTAGGAAACCATGAACCACCGGATCCCCGATCCAAAGCCCACTTTATCCATTCCGGAACGACTGAGAGACCCATTCTCACTCTCAGAGCAACTCTCACGAGTTCTCCTCTTGCAATCACATACACACGTTGAACTAGCCCCAACACCCGCAGGTTGGAAGACCCGACACACTGATGATATCCTCAAACATCCCCCCCCCAGGATGAACCACTGATACATACCCAATACCCTGATCAGAATCACACTGAGAGTCCAAGATTCTCTCCCTGGATCCTTTCCGAGCCTCCTGGCTCTACACCCGCGGAATCCCTTCCGCGTCCTCAGCAGACATCTCATCATGATGTCATTCCATACCACTATAACAGACACAGCGTTCAACCCTCATACTCTAAATCATCCATTCGCACTACTACCTCCACTTCCGTGAACCAACACTTCCCCCCCCCCCCCTTGGGGTTACATACCTTTCTCTTCCCTTACCTAGGGAAATCCACTTGACAACCTTGCCACTACTCTATGTATCGCACATGCTCTGGATCTGCTCGCAAGGACTCTCGGGTCCATGCGTTACCTCTCCTCAGCAAATGAGGGTCCGACACCACCTCCTATACAACAGCTCAAAGGGCGGCATACCAATGCACTAATGATGGCTGTTGATATAGGACAACTCAACCAGGGATAATTACGTGCTGCAGCTTCCTCCGAAATCTAATACACATGCCCGAAGCATGGCTTCGAGCGTCTGAATCGCTCACTCGCTCTGGAGTGTCCTCAGACAACCTCATGATAAGCTCTAGTTCATTTCTCATATCCCTCTTCGAGACTGAGCACCAAGTTAGCTTTTGACTCCACAGTTGAGCCTCCAAAGGTCACCCATAACATGATCCAAACATCTCACTAACCTTTTCCCCGTGACCACTCTCCTTGCCCAGAGACACGCAAGTCACGAAATCCTCTTTTCCTCATGCGAGAAGAATACGATCCAATCGAGGATCGTCTCAGCTCTGATCTCTGGTTTCTGCTGCGCATATCCCTTGCGCATCTCACCGCATCTCCCGACAGAGACGGAGACCCCCGTCTAGCCCCCGATTCATCATCCAGGCTCCAAAGACTCAATACTAGGGCTACTCAAACCCAAAACTCTTCCACCTCATACACTGCTCGGAAAACATTCCAACATCACATTCTCTTGCCATCTAGTGAGTACTGCGACTCCACGCAGTATCACAACACCCTCTGACTAGTGAGTACTACGGCTCCCCGCAGTATCACAACACCCTCTGACTCCACTAGCTCGTGCTCCGCAGTCTATCATCAGTGGCTACCCATACTCGACTCGAATATCCATCACAGACTCTGGAGGCAATCAACATAACAAATGCCCACCCTTGCGAAAATCCACTCTCTCAAATAATCTCCCTGGATGCCCATACTCGAAGGGCTCCCACTAGATCCATAGATACTTGATATACCACAAGTCGATTTAATTCAAGATTCACGAGTAACTCCGAAATAAAGATATCATACCCGGATATCTCAGAATACCCCAACAGAACATCACAAGATCCTGCCACAACCACTGATCTCCTGCCCCAAGCATCATATAGACACAATAATATATTTCCTCTGAACCCCAAAATTAGATCTGCATTTTCCAAATTGCAATCTCGGTGTATCCAATTTCTCAATTGGAATACAAGAAAACGCTAACGCTACTAAATACACTGATAATTCTCCGAACCCATTTTCCACCGCTCAAAATCCAAACAAGGATACACATACCGACCCGGGAGTTGGCTGCCTAATCATTCTCTATCTACTTGCAACAACACCAAACACCTGTCGTGGAGACATTCATCCTTCTCATCAAGTACTTCCCGCATTAACTCACTCTGACCCCTTTCCTCGATCACCGACATCTCTGGTCTCATGATTTCTTACAGCATATCTCTATACTTCACTTATAACTACTCTTGAAAAATCTCTGCTTTCTTACATACTGCACCCGGTTCTCCCCCACTTAGGGTTCGAACCATCACCAATTAGCACACAACCAACCCATAACTATTTTTCACCAGTGAAATCGTACCTGCCCCAAGAAAGTGCTACACAACGCCCGATAATTCCCCCTTAATGAAATCAATCAACCCCCTATACTCTGAACCTCTGATGAACTCCTCAAGAACTTCTTATCACGACTGCCTCTAGTCGTTCCAAATCTCATACCAATCTAGCACTAAGCATCTCAACTGCTCAATAACATCCTTGGCTCATAGATTGAACCGCAAAATCATCGTACCTCTCACCTCAACTCATCAACCTATGCTCCAACACCGGAATTGTCCCAAGGACAGGGACCCACCCCCAACATAGATGAAAACTCTCTGCACTGCAAAACTCGACTGAACTCCCCACTGATACCACTACAACACATCCTACTATTCTCAAATAGGTGTGATGTGGTCCTCGACTACCTCAGTCCCAACTGACTGTCTGCTCATGATAAGTCACTGCCTCGCGGCACACATGCTACCTGATACTCTGGGAGAAATCATCACCGATAACGACCTGCAGGGTTTACCCCCAAACCCAAAACTAAAACATCAGGCCTCTCGTGTCTTGTACACGAACATAAATAGCACCACCCACATAGAAGGTGACCTCTCCTCTATCGACTGATTGCTCAACTCATACCGAAATTCTCCTCTCCCTCTAACTCCTTACCAAAATACTCTGATAGGCACTCGACTTCCCTCTCGAGGGACGCCTCTCCAAACTCAATCATGGTCTACAGGCCTAAAACCCATAGCGTCCAATCTCTACCTCATCAATCATGACCGGATAACAAGATAATCACCAGCATCATTCACTACGAACCATGGTACTCATCCCATGACATCCCTTCTCAATATGCTCCGGTGTATGGTACCCGAACCATAGCATCACTCCTCAATCTGCTCCGATGTATGGTACCCAACCATAACATCACTCCTCAATCTGCTCCGATGTATGGTACTCGAACCATAACATCACTCCTCAATCTGCTCCGATGTATGGTACTCGAACCATAACATCACTCCTCAATACGCTCATTAGAATCTTCAGAATACTCCCTGTATCAAGTATGGGTCCTCTGCTTTCAGTAGTATGGGCCCATACTACCTACCACATCTACCCATACTTTCCACACGGACTATCCCGGAGCTCCTAAGTAGCTGCTCGACCTTCTAGTTCACCAATTCCGTCGCGTGCTCGCTCCCTAGCGAAATTCTCTACCCTGCCAGTGCACTCATCTGGCTAAGGTTACTCCCTAGGCTCTTCCCAGATTCCCACACTTCTCTGCCATCAGCTGCTGAAGAGCTCCTAATGATGCCAGCCATCTACCTCCTGAATATCGTCATATTCGCTTGGTAGCTGACTCCCATCATCGAGAGTTCCACAAAGCACGAAGCAAGCAGCATTCGAGCATCGAAGAATATATATATGACTCACTCTGGGTGATAACTCCACTTGCTCTGCTCCTCCTCGGAAGTACCACCGAACTCTGCAACTCTTCCCCTCGCGGGCTCTAACTAATCTTTCTCCAAGTACCACAGTACTCATCTTGGTATCTCCCCTAGATTACTCCTCTACTCAAATCCCTTAAAGGATTCCAATCAAATATCCTCACTCATCACATACTCAAAAGCACATCGCATATTACAGAAATTCCTAGGCTAAGGCATCACAAATCAGGCCACTCTAGTCCTAATATATGGAATACCTAGCCTGTCTCTAGCATGCAATAATATCTCATAAAGTGCATCATAAATATCTCATAACACAAAAGTAAGGGTATTTTGGGAAATCACCGTTCAGGCTCTGGCTGATTGTACACACTGCTCTTTCTCGTTTTCTCTTTGAACTCTTATTCGCTTTAGAAAATTATTTCTTTGAAAACCTTTCTCACTTCTTCCTCAGTTTGAGTCCAGAATTACCCGAAGGCGCATCCGAATCCCTCAAACCAAGGCTCTGATACCAACTTGTAACACCGTAAATTTCAAAACAAATTTTCGTTTAAGATAATCATTTTATTCTTAAATATACTTGTTTAAAAATCTCATTCATAATCGAATTACAAAACGGAACTCTATTTTCACTTATATAGAAAACCAGGATCCTCCAAATCATGACTCCTTCTCTGGTGTGTACAATCAAGCCGGTGCGGTCCCGTGATACTGAAAGAAACCTGAAACAACATAACACAAACACTGTAAGCACGAAGCTTAGTGAGTTCCCCAAAATACCACACATATAACACATATAAGCCACTTGAGGCTATAACTCTATGGGTCCGTGCACCCAACTCTGTGAACCCTCAGGTTCTAACTCTAGGAGCCCTTCGGTTCCAACTCTGCAAACAGGCACAGCATAAATCACATAGAAATAATGCAGTACAACACATATCATACATAGCATACAAATACTCTGTCACATAACTCTGGTTACATACTCAAGGTAAAGTATAGTGAGAAGACTCTCCTCGCGTGTCTCGATATCTCACAACCCTGGGAATCCCTCGTGCCCGATTCTCCGAGCTCTAATCCTCCTATAACATCATATGTCCCTAGTTAACACTTTATATCTCTAATGTTGACTATCCTTAAGAAGTCAACACAGGTCCACTCTGGTCAACGGTCAACTTTGACCGGACTCGGCGAGCGCTAGGGCGACTCGGCGAGTCTAGACGTTCTCACCAATTCTCTAAGATTCCCTTTCTACACGTCGAGTATCCCCCCTGACTCGAGGAGTTCCTCCTGGAAGAATCGCGGGGCCACCCCGACTCAACTCGCCGAGTCTGAAGAACAACTCGGCGAGTCCCAGTTCGACTCAGACCACCTGTTAACCCTCTCTAACTCGCCCTGACTCACCGATACAACCCATAACCCGGACAGGACCATTCTAAGGCAATCTTCAAGCTACTCGCCGAGTCTGTTCATCGGACTCGGCGAGTCCATGCCATGCAACCGCTCAAACTGCTTTCTAAGGTCAGATCTGCTCCGGCAATTCATAGGTCTGGCCTTCCTAGACTGGTTCATCACGTAAAGTCCTTATTTCGGTGCTCATAATACACCCCATGACTCATAATTGACGTTTTGACCTAAGGCATAAGGATTCCAATCCAAAACCTCCATTGATTCTCGAAAAACTCAGGCATGGGACACTCTGGACTTCCAAGGGTCCCAATATAGGGTTCCAATCGTTTGGGGGACTAAGGAAACAGTCGATCTAGCCACAAAAGGGTTCAATAAACCCTAAATCCATATACACATCAACATAGAAGGGAAAAACTCAAAAATATTACCTGAATAACGTTGCTCTATGTCCCCAACCCTCAGAATATGGCTTCTCCTGTTGTTCCCTTAACCAAGCCTCCTCCTCCTTGCAAAATAACACTTCTAAGATCAATAATCGTCTTCTACCTTGCTCCAGATGCTCACAATCGAATTAGGGTTTCACTCAAAGGACTAGGGTGAACAATGACGGCCATAAGGCCCCTTATATATGTCCCAAACCTGGGAAGTTAGGGTTTCGCTAAACAGCGCGGACTCGCCGAGTCCATAACCGGACTCGCCGAGTCCAGTCGCGAACCTGCGACCAGATCCGCGATCCTACTCAGCGAGTCTGAGCTCCAACTCACCGAGTCCCCTCTTAAAACACCCAAAATCATAATTATAACAATACCTGGAATTCCGGGCTGTTACATCAATTCTGGACGTGTTGCTGGAGTAAGTTTCGTTGGACAACGCCATTATTAGGGATTATCAAAAATTTCACTCTTCTGGTGTTCTTCCAATCCCTATGGACTTAAAGAGGATTATTAATGCATGTTATTTACCGAAACGAGGTAGAAAACAGAAACTAGAGGCTGCACTTTCAATCGGAGAAAAAGGTTTTTATGAAATCGAAGAAAACTGTTTCGAAGCTAAGGTCTCCATATCCGGTGTTAGAAGAGGATTCCGAAGAAAGGGCTAAAACAGAAGTTCAGGGGGATAACGTTTTCTGAAATGATGAAGAAGATACAGCTCATACTTCCGAACCACCCCCTACCTAAACAATTTTGAAGGCATCTTCTCCTCCATCAACTTCCATTCTAGAATCTGATATTTTTGAAACTATTATGAAGGAACCATTTCTGAATCTCACCACTCCTCCTCCACCTCCATTCAATCCACCAACTACCCATGTCAACCTCACCCCTTACAACTTTAATTCTGATATCATCCATTCTTCCACTACCAAATATGAGTTCTGCTGAAATATCTCAACCTCAAATTTCCATCTCTTTTTCAACTCTAAATTTCATAGATTCAATAGTTTCTCCAACAACCACTGTCACAACTTCACCAGAAGTTCCTATTATCAAATCCTTTTTGGAGGCGATTAGGACTTCAAGCATCTCTGGTAACACATCTGATGTGGGGCCAAATGCCAATGATGAGATTAAAATAACCTTTAATCTATGAAGATCGATTAGATCTTGAACAAGTATGTAAATATAAAACTGTAAGAACGCAATAATAAGAACAAGACAAGATAGAATCAAACGTGTCGAATGATTAAACAAAATCCTCAGAAGAGCTCGATTAAGAACATCAACTGTAGAGGATTGGAAGGTTACAAGAACGATTAAAGAAAAACGTTATGCTCTAGATGAATCGCTATTTTGTTAATCTCTAAATCGTTAACCTAATATGCATGCAAGCATAAACTTTATATACAAGACATAAAAGGCTCTCGGTTGGACAGGCCCAAACCGGAGTACAAGATAACTATACTATCGAGCCCAAAAGACGCAATCTTCAAAATAATCTTCAGCCCAACAATCTCCCCCTTTGCGTCAATTTGGAGCGAGACCTTCACTTTTTACTTGGGCCAGCAGCTGAAGCAGGTACCTTCTTCTTCACGGTGCTAAACAGACATTTGGTAATGGAAAGAATGGTCTGTCTAAACCGGATGTACCAATTAATCATGTCATCAAAATACTTGACATCATCAGCCGAATTCTCTTTACACCGTTTGATGATCGATAACACATGCTCCAAACAAGCTTGTGTGTAAAGGTGTTTATCAGCTAAAGCGAAGAGACATTTCTGTCCTTCAGCTGTAGTGAACATAACCGAGTTGCATCTCGGGTCGATCTTGCCCATTTGCATTTGGTTGAGATCACTGGCCGATCCCATAGGAGCTATCTTCGGTTTCTTCTTGAAGACTGTGGCGACCTCCTGATCCATTAGGGCAACCTCCATGATGTAGCAGGCTAACATCCTTTTGACATGGTCTATAATGGGACCATATTCGGCTTCATCAGTCAAAAGGATATTATACAGGACAATCCAATCATGAGGATTTAGGTTCGGTAGATCCGCCAGGGAGATAAGATGAGCAGTTCTTGCAGATCCTCGAATGAGCTTGAACTTAACGTTTGTGAATCTCCCTACGGCATAAGGCTTCAGCACCCGAACGTTCACAATCTTCTGGGCGCTCCATGTAAGGTATTAAGGACGAGCAGCTGCCAGATAGAAGTCAATGAGCTCCCTGTCAAGCTCATCGTTCGGATGTGGGACTTCAAAGATGTTAGAGAAGGCGTGGAAGATGAACGCCTTTCGAGTCAGCGGCATATCAAACTGCGAGTCGACAGTATTGTTGCAGTCGAATGATATAACCGGCTCGAGCCATAATATGCTGGGAGTTTCTATGGGCTCTTTAATCATACGCTCCCTGGTCCAGGCAGGGAAAAGAGTCTTTCAACTCTCAAGGAGATCGTGGGCTTCCTTTTGCTTGCGTTCGGCTTCTTCAGCCTCTCGCGCCACACGACTAGCATCATCATCAGCATTGCGACTGTTCTTTCGTTTCAACATGTCAGCAATGGTCTCCTTGTCTTCATCTTCATCTTCTTCCTCAGCTATGTTTTTGCCCTTGTTCTTCACACCCGAACCCGAAGCATGACCAGTCTGAGGTGGTTCGCTTGTGTGAGTAGCTTTAGAGGAAGGATGTGGTTTCGATCCGGTTTGCTCATCTCCCCCTTGTTTCGGAATGGACACGAAACTCGGTAGGCCTTCGATTTTGCTGAGAAGGTCCATGGCCGGAGAGAGCTTTTCAGCGAGGGTACGCCTCACCGAATGGTTAAGAATGGGATCGTGTGCTTCCAGGATGTTGGATAATGCGGCGTGGACATCCGAAACACACGTTTTGATAACCTCCCTTTCGGATCGAAGAGCTTCCAGTTGTTGTTGGGAGTTGGACAGTTGCGTGCTCTTGACCTTTAGGGCGGTTGTTTTGCTCGCCAGAACGTCCATCAAGGAATTTTCGGCTGCGAGATCCTCTTGTAGCTTAGCCAGGCGGGCATCGATGGAGGCACGAAGTGCCGAGTTGTCGTCGCTTAGGTGTTGGCGTAGGGTAGCGAACGAAGTAAACTCCGTTGAGACGAACTTGGCCAATTGCTGAACAATCGGTTCCAAAGTTGTCTTGGTGGCGTCGGCGCTTTCCTGCAAGGACTTCAGCAGGACAGAAGCGTCGGAGAATAGTTTATCGACTTTTTCGGTCGCTGCCTCACAGGCTCTGGTGGAGGCATCAATCGCAGCAGTGGCTGAGGCTACCGAATCATGTTGAGCCCTGGAGAAGGCATCAACGATTTTCTGAAGGGCAGCTTCAGAGAGAGAGGACTGCTGGTTGGAAGAGGAGGCGAGAAGTAGATCAACCTTCTCGTGAAGCTCTTTGAGATGCTTCTTTGTCACTGGAGCATCATCCTCCTCATCACTCTGAACTTGAAACGGACTATAGTAGACCGAATCAAAGTTCATGTGATCACCACCAAGGTAAGGGTTGTCGCCATTGGAGGCATTTTCTGGAGATGGAGGGGGTGGTGAAGCTGGGGGTGTTGTGGTTGGGGTATTTTGAGGTTGATTGTGGGGTGGGGTAGTTTCGGGTGGTGGTTGAGTTTGGGTTTCGGTTTGTGGTGGTTCGGTTACGGGAGGGGTTTCGGTAACTGGTGGTGTTTCAGTTACTGTGGTGAAAATGGGTGGTGGTATAGGGAAGGATGTTGGTGGAATAGTGGTAGTGGGGATTATGGTCGGAATGGAAGTAGGAAGAGTTGGTGGAGGGGAAGGAACTGGGGATTGATGAAGTTCCATCTCTGGGGTTGGGGACCGAGGTGGTGTGTTGCCTCGTTAAGGAGATTCGTCTCCTTGAGAGCCTTCAGAACCCGAACTCTCACCCTCAGAGTCACTGGAAGAAGAGGGAATTACAAGCTTTCGCTTCTGTTGAGTCTTCCTCCTCTTCGGCTGTGGGGACTGTGCAGCCTTCGGTTGTTTCCTCTTTTTGGGAGAAGGTCCCTTTGGAGCTTTGGACGCTTGCTTCCCTTTTTCTGCCTTTTTGCCCCTGTTGGTCGGTTTGTCTGCATCATGGATAGACCTGAGCATATCCGGTGTCAGTTCCCTAGGACCAATTGGCCTAAACTCCTTGATCGTCCGAATCAACCTGCTGTCAGATGGCACGCCGCCATACATTGTCTCCGGGATGGAGCCAATGAAAGAAAATTTCGATGCATCTGAGACGATGATCTTCTTGGTATGGAACGTACCAACAGAAGACATCGATGCACCATCAGCAGTGGGAACATCAAATTTGTCCATGGCCCATCTTGTAATCAAGATCCAGAACCGGGCCAACGACACCTCAGAGTGCCGGGATGATGAAGAGAGGCTCTGGATGAGCTGTTGCCATAGGACCCACCCATAGTCCAGGTTAATCCCGTTGTAGACCCCGTACAATATTGACAGGAAGAGACGACTTGCACCGTCAGATCCTGAGCTCCTCTCCGACAAGCCCTTGAAAAGGACTGTAAATAGGTCATTCCACTGTGGCGGCAGGCAAGACTTTTTAAACTTGGCGACAGAGGTGAGAACCTCTGTGTATCCCATGTTGTAAAACATGCTAAACAGCATCCCAACCGGAATCGTCTCCGGATGGACTCTTGAAGGATCAACTGCAAACCCCAGCATGGTGCAGAAACGTTGGCGTGAAACGGAGGTTTTGTGTTCTGCAAGCTCGAAAAACACCCGGTCGACAGCCTTGTCGTAGTAAGCAGTCGCGTAGACCTGCGATAGGGCCACCATTGGCACAGATTCGATTCTTGAGAGTGCAGGAGCAAGTTGGGAGTATTTCAAGCATTCTATGACCGGCGACATGTAGGAGTCGTACGCCAGTGGGTTGAGATCAATCACCAGACATTGTTGTGGGCGTATGGGGAGGATCTGTGAAGTAGCATGAACGGAAGAGGATTCAGCCATTTTTGCAGGTATGAAGAAGATGATGAACAGGAAACTGTATGGGAGTATTTGCGCTTCGGAAATTTTGGAGGTAGTAAAGAGGTAAAAGGTGGTGTAGATGGCTTTTTATAGTGGGTGATAGGAGAGAGAAAAATTGTTTCAAATCTCTTATGGAAATACGAAACGGGTTCTTGAGTGACAGATGGATGACAGTTGAGGCGTGCGATGATCACATAGGAGAGAGAGTGTCAGTTTCCTAGGATCACGCCGCCCAACAAGCGCCGTTTCAGAGAGAAAATCGTTTCCATTTCCACACGTGCCTTTTGTGCCAGAGTGATGACGCTTGGATTTTGCACATGCGTCCACAAGTGTCAGTAAAAGGGCGGCCGTTTCAAATTCACAATCGCCTCCTTTTTACCGTCGTTTGAATTTCAATCCCTTTAACTCCCGCCGAGTCAGCAACCTTTTCGTCTTATCCTTTTAAATGACAGCTTTTGAATGAAATAGCCACGTGGATTGTTTTTAACCACAACAACATAATTAACCACCGGGTAATGATACAGCCTGTAAAAGTTAGTAACGGAATTTTGGAAAATCAAAGATTTTCGTGCAAAGAGTGTAAAAGGAAAAGAAATAAAGCAACTCTTTTAAGGATATTCTATGATGTCAATAATGACACGAAACTGATGATCCCGGGCACGAATCTCTTCCTTCAAGGTCAAGAGAGACCTCAAAGTGTTAGTGTGGAATCCCGTTGAATTACGATCAAACACTTATTAATAAATGTTGAAAGGCTTCTTTTAATTAGGCTAATTAAGGGTGGCTTCGCTTTGATTCAACAATTATGTTCTCGATATAAGAAAGAGAGTGAACAAAGTACTTGTGAGACCAGTGTAGCCTGTTGAACAAGTAGGTAGGAATTTATTTTGTATTGGCTTGGATTAATATAAAATCTCAGATAAAAAAATTTAAAATTGGATCCCTTGGGAAGAAATGTTATGGTGTGTAACAATTTCATAGGAATCACGCAAAATAAAATTTGAGATTTCATGAGGGTACATTCGTCAATCCGTTAGTGAAAACTTGAGCAATTTAATTGTTCACCGTCAATTCATTAGGTGTTGAATTTTGGGTTTCACTCAGCTCGTAGTGACACGAAACTGAGATCATAAACACAAATGTTGTGTAACCATAAACCTCAGTGGTAATTTCTGAGAGTCTCAAGGGTTACATTGATGAAACGAATGTAATGGAGAAGTAAGATGGAGATAGTGTAAGAGAACAAAGTACCTCTGCTGCGAAAATAAGGACCAAGCAGGAAACCCTTAACTCATGTGAGAAAAGGTTGAGGTAGCTCACGATTAGAATAAATGTGTTAGCCTTATTGGGAAGACAAGTATTGTATGCTGCGAAAATAAGGACCGTGCGAGGAATCAAGGATGAGGACTTCATATCCGAAGATCAAGTTATGCAGTAGCCATAGTATTGTATGATGTAGCCTATTAGAGGCATAGCCTAGGGTGAACTTGAACACCTATGTAATCATTTCAAGAAATAATATAAAACCTTTGTTTCGTTATCTGATGTGTTAAGTTGATTCGTTGCATGGTGACTTGGGAAACTGCGAGACAATACTTGGGACGAGTATGAGTAGGTGTGAATGGTAGTAGAGGCATATACTACCGGAAGCACATGACTCACACTTGGATCAGGGAAAGTCACAAGGTTACCAAGAAGCTAGTAATTGATTTCGTTTTATTCAAGTGTGTTGTTACCATCGTTTCGGTAATGACTAAGAAGATTGTTGATATTCCGACCCTAGTGGTCATATCGAATCGAGTCCGACTACGATGAGTATGTTGTGTGGTTCAGAGGACCAAGTTTGATGTAGCGTCCGACTTAAACCAAACGGTTGAAATCAAAGCGATCAATAGAAGTATCGCACTCGTTGTTAAAGAAGTTGGTGGCTAGAAATGCCTAATTTTAAAGTGTGATTATATCACATTAGAACATGAAGGAAGGCATAGTCTGTTTTAGAATTTAACTCTAAGAGACCTAAGTCTAAGTGTTGCAACATACGATGATAGGTCATTAGAATATGACACATCGATCCATAGTAGTAATAAAAGAAGTCATCTCAAATTCGTATCCAGTAAGGATCGAGATTTTGACTTGAAGATCATAATTTAGAGTCTAGCCTGAGGAAGAGAGCAGGTGCACGATCGAGTACTACATACAGTCAATAAGTCTGAGAGATAGACTTGAAGGAATGTAGAAGTTATAATTATTACCTAGGATGAAGAGACGACATATGGAGTCATTATACGACCATGTTTCGTTGATGATTCCAGGACGTAATCATCCTAAGGGGGAGATAATTGTAACGCCCGCAAATCCGGGCTAGTCAATTTAGAGGCAATAGGGGTCGAAAACGACTTTTCGACAAAAGATTATTTAGAATAAATAATCTTAACCAAGTTGTATAGTATGTTACAAGGTTTTCGTACATATAAAGAACGCCGAAAACCGAGTTATAACGAAGAAGTTATGACCCGTTGAAGTTTCGCGACGGAACCGGCACGATACCGGGAAGCGTAAATAGTGAATTTACGATAGAGCGAGATTTAGCCTTAGCGATCTAAACGAAAGTCGTAGAATATGTTAGCCTTAGCGAGATTTAGCCTGAGTTGGATGGATATCATAGACCTAAGGAGGTGGTTCGCTTAAGATAGCGTAAGATGTTCTTTACTGCCAACATGTGAGGTTCGCGTGGGTTTGCCTGAAATCGAGCACAATAACACACAGAAAACATGATATCAGGCCTGCTAGCAGTTAGATACATCAGTGAGCCTATCATTTGACGATAGAGCGTGATATCGACAGCCGGTTTGTCTAGAGAAGGGGTAAGCTAGGTGCCGAATGCCATTAGGACTTTGACTTTTGAGTCTCCCATCATGCCAAACTTTGCTAGGAGAGTCTTTGTGTAAGCTTCCTGATTGATAAAGATGCCTTCGGGTCCCTGTCTTATGTTTAAACCAAGGAAAAAGTTAATAGGACCCATTGAGCTCATTTCAAACTTAGTCTCCATCAGCTTTCTGAATTCAGCTGTTAAGCTGGGATTCGTGGAGCCAAAGATGATGTCATCGACATAAATTTGAACTATCATAAGGTGGTTACCTTCCTTTTTGCGAAAGAAGGTTGGGTCAACCGAACCTTGTTTAAATTTAGACATCTTTAAAAATTTTGTAAGCGTTTCATACCAGGCTCTCGGAGCTTGTTTGAGGCCGTACACAGCTTTATCCAGAATATAGCAATGATTTGGATACTTTTCGTTCACGAACCCAGGAGGTTGCTCCACATACACAGTTTCTTCAAGTTCTCCATTGAGAAATGCACACTTGACGTCCATTTGGAAAACCTCGAAGTTTTTGTGAGCAGCATAAGCCAGAAATATTCTAACAGATTCTAACCTAGCTACTGGAGCGAAAGTCTCTTCATAGTCTATCCCTTCCTCCTGACAGTATCCCTTTACCACCAGACGAGCCTTGTTCCTTATTACATTACCTTCCTTGTCCATTTTGTTCCTAAAAACCCATTTGAGACCAACAACCGAAGCATCTGGAGGAGTTGGAATGAGGCGCCAGACTTTGTTCCTTTCAAATTCGTTCAGTTTGTCTTGCATTGCTTGAACCCAATCAGAGTGATCTAGGGCAGTGTTAACTGTCTTCGGTTCAACTTTTGATACGAATGAGTTAAACATACAAAACTCAACCTTTGAAAATAAGGATGTCTGTTTTGCCTTCAGTTGAGATCGGGTCAGAACCTTTTCAGATACATCACCAACTACTTGAGAGATAGGATGATCTCTGGTCCATTTGGTAAGAGGAGGGTAATTCGCATCAAAGGTTGGGTCTAGTTCAGCATCGATCATTTCTTCTGGCTCAGATTGGCTATCATAATCAATCGTCATATCATCATGCTCCCCCTCAATTGATGAGCTTTGAGAAACATGAGGTTCAGGGGTTTCTTGTGGTGCTGGATTTTCAGGCGTTGAAGCACCTTCGGTTGGAGAGGTATCTTCGGTTGGAGAAGCACCTTCGGTTGGAGTTGTAGAACTTGGCTCCCCCTGGACTTGTGAGCTTGGCTCCCCTTCGACATGAGAACTTGGCTCCCCCTCGACTGAAGCATTGTTGGATGGAGAGTCATCAGTGGGCGATCCTCCTTCATGCATTCTTCTTGCAGCATCTTCGACAATCCGCTTCATATGATCAACTTTGTTGTCTGCTGCACCTGCTTCTGAGAGAGAAGCTTTCTCCGGTTCGTCAAAGAGTTCCAGAAATTTATCATATAAGTTAGCGATCGAGACTGTGACTTGGCCAGTTTGAGGAAAGATTTCCCCAGTGGTGTCTTCTTTGGCCTGTAGCTTCTTGACATAGCTATCGTCAAAGGTCACGTAGTATGTCTCTTCAATCCTTCTCGAACGCTTGTTTAGGACCCTGTACGCCTTGGATGTGAGTGAGTAACCTAGAAAAATTCCCTCGTCGGCTTTGACATCAAACTTGTTGCGGTGTTCTTTAGAGTTAAAGATGAAACACCTTGAGCCGAACACATGGAAAAATTTCACATTGGGCTTTCTGTTGTTTAGAATCTCGTATGGTGTGAGCGTGAATCGCTTGTTGAGATAGGACCTGTTCTGTGTAAAACAAGCAGAAGAAATAGCATCAGCCCAAAAATAAAAAGGTAAGGAAGCGAAACTTAGCATAGTTCGGGCAGCTTCACACAAAGATCGGTTTCGTCTTTCGACAATTCCGTTCTGTTGTGGTGTGTAGGGAGCTGAGAAATTGTGACTAATTCCCTTTTCTGCAAGAAACTCTTCAAACTCCCTGTTCTTGAATTCAAGACCATTGTTGCTCCTGATGTTGCGAACAATCTTCTTGAGTTGTACTTCAATTTGCTTTATAAACACTTTCAGTTTTTGAGTCGCTTCAGATTTGAGCTTTAGAAAGAACACCCATGTAAATCGTGAAAAGTCATAAACAATAACAAGAATATACTTGCTACCACCGATGCTTTCGATAGGTGAAGGACCACACAAATCAATATGAAGTAATTCGAGTGGTTCAACAACTTTTGTGTTGATTACAGATGAATGACTTTGACGACTCTGCTTCCCCATTTCACATGCAGCACATAGATGCTCTCTGTCGAACTTGAGCAATGGAAGACCCCTAACATGACCTCCAGTGACAAGTCGGTTTATATCTTTAAAGTTGAGATGAGAGAGTCTTCGGTGCCACAACCAGCTTTCGTCGGATTGAGCTTTTGATAACAGGCATATGGTTGGGTTTCCTTTGATGGGTTTCATGTTTAGAGGAAACATTTCACCCTTTCGCTCTGACTTGAGAATCACTTTCTTGGTCTTTTTCTCTATGATTTCAGAACCTTCATCATCGAATGAGACTTTGAGACCTGTACCTCCAACAAGTTGAGATACACTGATGAGGTTGTGTTGGAGTCCTTCCACATAAGCCACCTTCCTTATAGTAAAGTCCCCATTTGTTATCATTCCGTATCCCTTTATGGTGCCGAAGGAGTTATTTCCAAACTTGACGTTGCCACCATTTGCAAGAGATCTATATTCCCTGAGCTCCTCTTTCCTCCCTGTCATGTGACGTGAGCAGCCACTATCGATGTACCATTCTTCGTCGAACTGCTCGTCACTTATAACCTGCAAAAATTAAGCAGATTTAGGAACCCAAAGTTTCTTGGGTCCACGTGAGCTTTTCATGGGAACGGGAACAGTAAGAGAGATGTCAACTAGATATGTTCGTTTTATGAGAGTTGTTTCATCTTTCTTTTTAATGGTAAAGACTTTTATTTTGTTAGGATTGGGTGTTTTCGGTTTGGACTCTGGTTTGGATTCATTGACCTTCTTCTTTCCCTTTTGTTCAGCTGACGAATGAGATTTTTGAGAACAAACAGAATTAGCTCTAGAACAAGATGGAGATGAATTGGTAGATGAATTAGAAGAGGTAGAAGAAGTGGGTTTAGATGGAGATAGCTTCTTGACTGGAGATTCTAGGTGACCCTTTTGCTTTTGATCATTGGAGGGACTGACCTTAGAGTCTTGTTCTCTTTTGACTTCAGAACCGAACCTTTGCTTTTGGTTGGAATCGTCTTGTGAACCGAACCTTGGCTTTCGGTTGAATTTTGTCTTGGAACCGAACCTTTGGTTTTGGTTGAAGTCTTTTTCAGAACCGAACCTTTGCCTTCGGTTGGTATTTTCTTGTGAACCGAACCTTGGCTTTCGGTTGTTGTGACTTTCAGGTTTTCTTACAGGATTGTTTTCATACTTCAAATTCTTGTCTTGATGTGAGAAGTATGCATTCTGGGATTGCCAGAATTGTTTCCTTTCAGAAAGGTTCTTCCTGTATCTTTGGTTTCTCTCTATCTTCTTATTCCTCATCTGCTTTGGTTGATGATGAACATTCGCTTTCGTTTTTAGTTTCTCCTTGGCTGGTTCCTTTTGAGCTGTAGGAGTTTTACTATGAGCTGAAGAAGCAGAGGGAATGTCTGAAGAAGTTCCACTTTGAGCTGAGGGAGTAGAGGGAATATCTGAAGGAGTTTCACTTTGAGCTGAGGAATCGTCTTCTTTTGCTGATCTTCCATCCTCCTGAGGAATATCTTTCGTACCACTGGTGCTGGACTCATTGAAATTATCCGGCTTATTCAAGGGTTCAGGTATGTATCTTCCTTTACTCATCCAGGAGGTTCTTTCAGATAAGCCAACGGTTTCGTTTGCATTATCTATTGGAGCTTCCCAGAAGTACTCATCACAGCCATCAGCATTGTCTTCGTTTACAATAGCTGTGAGTTCAGCAGTTTGATGTTCGGTTACCCCAGTCACCTTGTATACTTGATTTGGAGTGGTCCTGACCTTTTGATATACAACTGCTTTCTCTGCTAATTTCGAGGACTTTTGTTGGGACAATCGAGCGAACTCCACTGAATTTTCAGAGATAAGATTCTTGTGGTTTTCAGCTTCGCTTTTAACAAATTCTGAGCAGTCAACCGTGTCCTCTACAGAAATTTCACTCATGTTTTCGTCCTCGTTAAGCTCAGATGCATTTTCAACATCAATTTTGTTTTCTGAGCTTACGTTGGCGTTTAAAGTGTCAAATTTTTGCATGGTTTCGGTTCTCAGTTTAAGTCTATCATTTTCATCCAAAAGATTTTTAAGCATGTCCTTATGGTCTTTGGATTTAATGAAGGACTCGATTTTGTCCAGTCCATACATGTAGGTCGGATTGACATCATCAGACGATATCACACTCTCACAATTGTAGGCTTCGGCATCGATTTCATCCTCCTTAAACTCAAGGAAGGGTAAAATCATGCGATGGATCTTTTGGCCTATTTCACAATCCAAGTGAAGCTGAGTAATATTAGAATAAAGGCGTTTTGCAATTAAACAAAAAACATTCCGCTGTTTTAATAATTTCAAATTATCTCTTTGCAAGTAAATTTTTTCGTCTTTAACTTTAACTAATTCTGACTCCTTTAACTCGATCCACATTCTCCGCTCCTCACTCTTCGACGCCACCCTGCTTAATTGATCAGTTAGGTTAGAATTGGTGACACGAGTTTGAGTTAGGCTACTATCTAGATGAGAAATTCTTGTATTAACGTTTTTTAGTTCTTTTTCATATGAGGATGCTGGTACTTTAGATGAAATAAAAACCGATTGTACCTTCTTTATCAGTTCATCGAGCTCATTGAACTGCTGGCTGAGTGGTTTGGCCGTAAAGCACATGTCCTCCTGCACCTTCGGTCCATCGCTTCCACCATCGGTGTTGTATCCCCTCATTTGAGATACGTCAGTCACCATGAAGCATCTTCCTCCACTGCTTTCCTCCTTAGCCACATAAGCTTTTCCATGGGTAGGCTTCCTTACTTCATCGTCTTCTGAGTCGGTAGACCAAACTTCCATGCTACCGAACTCGTCATCATTAACCGAACCCTGCACAATAAGAGCATTAATAGAAGGGTTAGCGGTAGACTTCTTCTTTCTCAACTCATCCAGTCTCTTCTGCAACACAACTTCCTCATCATTTCCATCATCCTTTTCCGCCATCTTCTTAAGAACACAGTCCTTAGCATAGTGGTTTTTCCCACCACAGTAGTAACAGCTTACTCCGGAATCGCCATCCACCTTCTGTTCCTTCTTGGGCTCCTCAGCCTTCGGTTCATTGTTCACCTTTTCAGAGTTGTAACTCCCCTGCCAGTTTCGGTTTTTGTTGCTGGGGAATCTCTTCTTTATGAACCTCTTGGGATTAGACACCATCATGGCATAATCATCAGACGTGAGGTCATATTCCTCCAAGTTGAGGTCTTCATCCTCCATCACAGCTTTACTTTTAGATAGGAGGGCCAACGAACCAAGACTCGAAACGAAGTTCTTTTCTTGCAGCACAATCTTCTCTTGGGACTTAAGAATACCCACCAGTTTCGCCAAAGAGTATGATTTAAACTGCTCATGGGCTTTGACTGTGGAAACCACTGCTCTCCATTCAGACCTCAGTCCATTCAAGAAAGTAACCTTCTGTTCGATGAGCTTCCTTTCAATATCGTGTTTGATCATCTTGCTGAGAAGATGATTGAAGCGATCAAACGTCTGGGTCACCGTTTCTTCGGCCCCTTGCCTGAATTCTCCAAACTCAGATAAAAGCAAAGTTTGGATAGAATGTTCAAGATCCTCGTCTGTAGAATACAGTTCACGAAGTCTATCCCAAACTTCCTTTGCCGTCGTGCATGAGCTGACCAATCTGAATGTGTCGGACTGAAGGGCGAATCTGATCAACCTTAACGCCTTAATATTGCACTGGAATTTGTCCTTTTCATCTTGTGCAATATCCTTCACGTCCTTTAGCAGATCATTGTACTCCTTTTGTGTCTTAATGATTCTGGACGTTGCAAAATGAGAAAATGGTCCATTGATGATAGCTTCCCATATGAGGTACCCATTATCCTCATATCCAATCACGTAGTCTTCGAAGTGATGCGCCCATACTTCATAGTCATGGGTGTATAAGATTGGAATCTTTGTCGTCGAACCGATGCTGTTGGAAATATTAATGGGGTTTGATTGCGTCTCGTCCATTATGATCGTAAAAACCTGTTCAAAGATCAGACTTGTAATAAAGCAGATTAGGGCAAAACAATAAATATCAAGATACGTCAATAATGAGATGACGGCTCAATAAATATTATTAATTGCGGAAAAACCCTAATGGAAATCTTTTTCACAGAAAAGATGTGTATCGATTACACAACCTCCTGCTCTGATACCAATTGATGAGATTAAAATAACCTTTAATCTATAAAGATCGATTAGATCTTGAACAAGTATGTAAATATAAAACTATAAGAACGCAATAATAAGAACAAGACAAGATAGAATCAAACGTGTCGAATGATTAAACAAAATCCTCAGAAGAGCTCGATTAAGAACATCAACTGTAGAGGATTGGAAGGTTACAAGAACGATTAAAGAAAAACGTTATGCTCTAGATGAATCGCTATTTTGTTAATCTCTAAATCGTTAACCTAATATGCATGCAAGCATAAACTTTATATACAAGACATAAAAGGCTCTCGGTTGGACAGGCCCAAACCGGAGTACAAGATAACTATACTATCGAGCCCAAAAGACGCAATCTTCAAAATAATCTTCAGCCCAACAGCCAATATTGGTGTGTCATTGGAACCATCTTCCTTTGTTACACCACCTTTGCATGAAGATACTAATATTTTGTTTGGGGATGATCAAGAATCCATTGATGATTTTGTCTTCGACACATTTACATCCATACAGATAGTGATAATGATGATACCCCATGACTAAAGGTCAATTCAAGGAACTGAATAAAAAGCTTGACTCCATTCTTGAGCACACAAACGCCTTTTCTTCCACCAAATGGGAAAATTTGTTGACGACTCATAGAGCAACAGTGGAAATGCTAATGTCAACAAATGCTCAGGCTCTTGAAGAAACAACAAAAAATGCTCAAGCTATAACACCCAGAATCTGGAAGGCTAATTATGGAAAATAAAACCTCACTTTGAAAGGTCGACTAGTCGAGTTTAAGGTATAAACTCGAAGAGTAGGAATTTTTAAGTCACGTGCATTTTCAAAGATCAATTCGATGAGTTGGTCGCTGTTTGAGAAACCCTAAATTCAGGGTTTTGCACCCTATTTAAACAACTTAAGCTCTAGGGTTTGGCCTCATTTCCAGCCTCCAAGTCCCAAAACCCTAGCCACGACACCCTAGAGCCTTGTGTGAGCTTATGACGCCTTTTTGAGAGAAAACTTGTGTTTTTTAAGCTTGTCAAAGAAGAGGAAGCTAGAGGACACAAAAAGAAGAAAGTAGATCCAAAAACTTCACTCCATTTGCAGCGTTTTTGGGTAAGCATGTCTCAAACTTGATTAATGTTTTCTTAGATCTCTTCATTTCACTTTTATGGGGTTTTTGGTCCAAGAATGTTAACTTTTGGGAAATGGACGACCCAAGTGGGTATTCTTCCAGATCTAGGACCTTGAAGGGCTGTTATGGCATAAAGGTGCAAACTTTATG
This sequence comes from Lactuca sativa, assembly GCF_002870075.4. Classification (NCBI taxonomy): domain Eukaryota; kingdom Viridiplantae; phylum Streptophyta; class Magnoliopsida; order Asterales; family Asteraceae; genus Lactuca; species Lactuca sativa. The sequence continues at coordinate 210,747,130 of NC_056625.2, forward strand.
GCCATTGGAGCCCCATGTAAGCTCTAAGATGTCATTTTGGCTTTTTAAACCCCAAAAGGCCATGCATGGAGTTAAAGGCAGAAACTTTACGTGTTTAAATGATGTCTAGGGTCTAGATCTTAGTTTATATGCCTTAGTTCGAAGTATATATGGCTTTTGGATCAAGATCTAGATCTTGAAGAATTAGTGTTTGAGCTAAATCCATTAAAGGAAGCTATTGTAAAGTTGGAAACTTTACCCTTAAAAGGACATTTTCATTGTGTAGAAGAAGTGTGGAGTCTAGATCTGGAGGATATGAGCTTAATCTATTAAGATGGCTTAACAGACTGAAGAACTCGTCGAGTCCATAGAGGAACTCGACGAGTTGGGTTGAAATGTCCTGATTCTGTAAAAGGGAAAACTCGACGAGTTCAAGGATGAATCGACGAGCAGAATGGGAAAGTCCTGATACCATGGATAGGAGGAACTTGAAGAGTTATGAAAGAACTCGACGAGTTGGATCGCGAGTTCAGAGTTCTCGGATTTATGGAACTCGACGAGTTGTATATTGTTTTGTACACCTTTGTATTTAGGCTTTATGCTAAATAGCCCATTGTATGTATTGATCCCAAACTCATGTATTATACATATATAATTAATGAAAATGTGTGACATCATTCTTTCTGAGAAATTAGTGATTGTAACACAGTATCAGGCTTCCAACTTTAACCCTAGTCAATCCAAGTAGCGTAATTTCATCATCACGGTCGTCCCTGTCGATCTATGCTCCTCTAATCTCATCGATAATCTTCTTTTGTCTCTCTCCCTTTGTCGATCACTCAAACATGGCAGGAACACCAACCTAAGGTTCCTCCAAATCGACACCTAGTGATAAGATCTATGGCATCACCAGCATAAAATTGTACGTACCTCTCATTCTTGACTTAGATTCGTTCAATTATGATGCATGGAAAGAGCTCTTTAAAACTCATTGTATTAGGTATAAGGTCTTAAATCATCTTGAAAACGTACCCAGCCTTTTTCCGGATCCAGATGAGTGGAACATTGTTCACAATATTGTCAAATAATGGCTTTATGGTACTCTGTCTCAACCAATTCTCCAATCAATTCTCAAGAATGACACAAATTCTAATGATATGTAGACCACTATTAAAGTCTTATTTCATGAAAACAAAGAGACCAAAGATATTGAGCTTGATAATAAATTGAGGAAACATGGTTATTCGAGACTCCTCAATCAAGGAATATTGTAACAAAATCAAGTCAATTTCTTAATCTTCTCGTCAACATTGGAGCATTTGTACCCCAACGAAATCTTGTCATATACGTTGTAAATAGATTGTCTAAAAAATATGCTCACATCGTCACCACCATACATCATATGAAACCTATTCCCCACATTCCTTGAAATGCACTCCATGCTCACATTAGAAGAACGATCCATGCTCAAGGAACAAAACCGTCTCGTTCAAACATCCCACCTCGACAATTCATTTTTACCTATCGTGTTTACAACCGAACATCAAAATCAAGCACAACATTCTCGTGGAATCTCAGCTAGCTCCAACTCTGGCAGACGTGGGGTTGGTCGGACCTAGGGATGTCAACGGGACCAAACGGGAGCAGAAATAGCTGCCCCTGGCCCCAGAATCAGTTATTACCTCCGCCCTCGAATCCCCCGTTTACATAGCCCCCGATCCCGCCCCCGTTCCCCCGTTTCATAGGCTTAACATTGACTTTTTTTGCTAAAACAGTTTGTTATATTTTGGACTAAAAAACTATTTTTCATAACTTTAAATGCTTAAACCAAGTGGAATCAATGTCTTTAAAAGTTGTGTTCTTGACATCCTATGGTTGTTATAATCTTTCTTATTCATGTAATTAATCATTTTGTTGGTTTTGTTAAAATGTTATAAATAAACTAGTTATTTTTAAATGCTTCCGTTTGTCGTTAAAATTGTTTTAATAAAAAGGATTGTTTTTAGCTTCCCAAAACTCATCAGTTTTGACATGTGGTGGTGGCATTCATATCTTCCGACGGTGGTGGCGACAACATTCATAAGTTCCAGCAAGTCACCGCCTTTGGTTCGAGGTTCGGTGATGACAAACATTTGTTTTGTAGGTTTATGGTTTGAGTGATTGTAATGTAGAGAGAGATAAACGGGGAGAGATGGGGGTGATAGCATTTTTTTTTCTTTTTTATAGTTCTTGTTCTAGAAAAATAGAAAATGAAAATACAAAGGGCAAGTCGTCATTTAGAAAAAATTCAAAACAAATTTGACAAAACTCGCAACAAAATCAAAAACCGGTAATGTTAGTCTAAATTATTTTTGGATGAAAGTGACGATTTTCGATAAACCGCATGGACCATTTTACAAAGTCAATGGGCAAATTATCAAAGAAAAAAAAAAAAGACAACCGATATTGTCTTTTAATTGGAAATTATTTACGATACATACAGAAAATATGGGGAAGTCTTGGCTAATAGAGAAAAACAAATAATAAAAACAAATAGATCTCACTTGATGAGCCGGTTATTTTGAAAAGCTCTAAGACTTTAAAATCCAAAGCTGGATTTTTGAAAACCACAAGTGTTTTTAATTGCTAACAAAATGATTTTTTTCTAACAAAATTATTTTATTGCATAAAATGATTTGTTTTAAATGTCATATCAGGTAAAACATGTCATTTTACAATTTTATATTTTTTGCTTAAGTTTTAAATTTTATTATGATTTTGTCACAAATTTTCAAAATCTTTATTTTATAAATTTTCTCAAAAATTAATTTTTATTTTACAACCTGACTTTTAAGATATTTATATAACCTTTTTTTTAACTTTTTTATATAAAGATATTACAACTTTTTTTTTTTTTTGCAACATTTATTAGTATCTTCAAAAAAAATTTACAACATTTTTTAGATCATTTTAAACTTTTTAGAGCGTTTTTAAATTTGTTTTACAGCAACGCAATAAATAGGGGGAACCAATAAACACGAATAATAGATTGAAACCCATAAAATCAACTTTATTATTCGATCTATTTTCAAATCAAATATGGAAAGAGAAATTACACATATCAAAATTGTTGGTTTCATGGGTCTCAATCTATTTTTCTTTTCTTGTTACTTTTATTTTTATTTTATTTTTATTTTTTTTTTTTTTGTCAATTGATTCTTTGTGTTTCAATCTATGTTTTGTGTTGCTTAGCTATATGGGGTTCGGTATATTTCAATATTTGATCTATTTAAGTTTTAAATTTTTAATTCCAAACATTTTACAAGTGTTCTAAAAAAATTTAAAAGTTCAAAAAAAAAATTGTAATTTTTTTTAATGTTTCAAAAGTTGAGTGTAAAAAAATGTAAATTTTTTGAAAGTGTTGTAAAAAAATTTGTAAATTCTTTTACACTTTTTGTAACAAAAGTTGTTCAAGTTCCTTAAAAAGTTAACTTGTTAAAATATTAACTTTTGAACGAATATGTAAAAACGAGTTTAAACCAAAATCGTAATAGAATTTGAAAGTTAGACCAAAAATGTAAACTTTTAAAAACAACATGCTATGCAATAAAATAGGTTTGTTTATAACTTGAAAAATCTGGAAATAATTCATTTTTCGAAAACAATTTCAAGTCTATATTTTATAAAGAGCCATTATGTATGAAGGGAAAATGGGGATATTATATTCTCCAAATTTGTGTCGAGGAGGATATCACAACCACAATTTGTATGTTACAAGTTTAGACCGTAGTTTAATTATGTTGTAAAATAAATGGATTTAACACAAGTTATGGCACTTAGGTCATGTTTGGTTCAAGCTAATGCATAATCATAGCATTACAAGTGTGTAGAGATCGAACACAATTTTGTATGGGTGCCCGTAGTGGCACAGACAATGACTAACTTGTTTGTACGTAGTGCAAAAGTTTTCAATTTTTTTTTCTATTATCGTGCCTCTATTCAAATTTCTCATGCCATCCCATGCCACCCCTCAGGGGCGGTGTAACACCCGGATTCATATTTGCCTTATTAATTATGGTTGTGGCTCAATCATCAGCTGTCATAGGGATTAGAGCTTTGGAAAAGCAAGGACTTAGTCATTTTCGGATGTTGATGTTATGATTCGAATACCTGATTGTGTCTTTGGGAGCCAAGGGTGTGACTGTAAATTGACATATCGTGTTATGGGTCGTATTCGAAAGGTCTTAAGGCTTGAGTGTGGGACTTCTCGCCACCTTTTCCTGGATATAAGGTTCGTCGGAAACGGACCTCGAATGAGGGAGTTATGATAGTTTGAAGGATTTGACAGTTTTGGTCCCTGGATGGAAAAGCTTGCATTTCAGTACATGCATGCAAGATGGCAACGCGTGAGTACGCCCAACGTAAGTTGGGGTATGCCCAACATAGTGTTGGATAAATGGGACACATGATAGGAGACGTACGCCCAATGTAACACCGTAAATTTCAAAACAATTTTTCGCATTTTTTTTAAAAGCATAATTCATTTAATATTCATAAAACATCAATGTTTGAAACTCAATCCATGACATATAAAAATCCCAAGATCTCATAACATAAAAATCCCGTGTGTGTACTGATCAAGCCGGCGCCTTCCCACGGTCATCACTAGTACCTGAAACAAATAACACCAAACACTGTAAGCACAAAGCTTAGTGAGTTCCCCAAAATACCACACATAGCACATATTAGCCACTCGAGGCTATAACTCTGTGGGTCCGTGGACCCTACTCTGTGAACCCTCTGGTTCTAACTCTATGAACCTTCCGGTTCCAACTCTATGAACCTTCCGGTTCCAACTCTATAAACATGCACAACATAAATCACATAGAAATAATGCAGTACAACACATAACATACATATAGCAAACAAATACTATGTCACATAACTCTGATTACCTACTCAAGGTAAAGTATAGTGAGAAGACTCGCCTCGCGTATCTCGATAACTCGCAAATCCCTGAAATCACTAGTGCTCGATCTCCCGAGCTATAGTCCTCCTATAACACAATATATCTCTAATTAACACTTTCACAACTAAGGTTGACTAACCCTATCAAGTCAACACTGGTCAACTCTGGTCAATGGTCAACGGTCAACTTTGACCGGACTCGGCGAGTCTAAACGTGTTCACTGACTCCCTTGGATCCTCTCTTGACACTTCGAGTACTTCCCTAACTCGACGAGTTCCACCTGGCATGAGTCGCGGGGCCACCACGACTCAACTCGCCGAGTCTCAAGAACAACTCGGCGAGTTCCGGCTTGACTCAGCCCCCCCTTGACTCTCCCTGACTCACTGGGTCATCCCTCAACCCGTCGAGTCTACTCGCTGAACAATTTACGTGAAACCCAAACCCTACTCGCCGAGTCTCAAGAACAACTCGGCGAGTTCATGTCATGCACAAACTCTATTGACCTCCTGAGGTCAGGTCTGTTTCCCCAGACCATAGATCTGGCCTTCCCAAGCATGAATGTCACGTAAAGTTCGAAACTTGATGCTTGTATAACCACAACAAGGCATCAAAAGGAGATTTGGTCCCAAAAATGACAACCTAAGTCCAATAACTCCATACTAACCCAAAAGCTCCAAGGGTTAAGGTCTCTGGACCTCTTTGAGTCCAGATCCAACGCACAAACTCGAAGAGGGACCATTTGCTTCACATAATCACTCTCCAAAGGGGTTAGAAAACCCTAACTCTAAAGATCGACCCTAAAACTGAAGGAGGTTCGAACTATTACCTCAAAATGAAGCCTCTGGACTCTGGATCTGCTTGAATCTCACTTCCTCCTTGCTCTTGTCACCCTCTTCTTGCTAAACAAAGGATACAAAGATCCAAAAGTGACTTCTTCTCTCTCAAAGTGATTTAGCTCTTTTAGGGTTCTCTCAAGGGACTGGTAGCCGCAATGGGAGGCTATAAGTGCCCTTAAATAGGCTCCAAACCCGGGGAATTAGGGTTTCATTAAATAGCATGGACTCGCCGAGTTCACTTTTGGACTCGCCGAGTCCAGACGCGAACCCGCGCCCATAACCGCGATCATACTCGACGAGTTTGGGCTCCAACTCACCGAGTCCCCTCACAAATCACCAAAAAATACAATAATAAATAATACCTGGGAATCCGGCTGTTACACCCAGCGTATAAGGAGTACACCCAACGTACGGCCATTATCTTCGAACCCTAATTTTCAAGGGTTGGCTCACTATTTAGAGCACCTTAAGTCCTAGGGGTTGCACCTCTCTTTCATTCTCAGAGCCTTAAACCCTAATTTCGAGTGGTAGCTTCATCTAAGAGTGTTGGGAGCTTTGTGGGTGCACTTTGGTGGTTTTGGTGTATTTCAAGAAGTGGAAGCTCATTACAAGGTGGGGGTTCAAAGGAGGACTTGTGGATCAGGACTTCTTGCTACATTTTCAGCTCAAAGAAGGTAAAAAGTTATAAGCTTAATCGCTAGAAGTTGTTATTTATGAATATGTGGGTTTTGGTCCCTTTTTGACCTTATGAGTAAGATCTAGTGATTAGACACCACTTCAGAAGCTTTGAGTTGCTACTCTAGGCATTTTAGAGGTTATAAGTCCATAAAGTTGTCATCTTTGAGGCTAGAAACCATTCTTGCATGTTCTAGATGGTTATTATGGGGTTAAGTTGATCATTGGGTCCCTTTAAGTCATGCAAATGCTTAAAGGTGTGTAACACCCAAAATCTGGAAGGCCAAGAAAGGAAAGAAACCCTAATTTTTAGGGGTGACTCGGCGAGTCCGAGCAGGATCCAGGTCGAGGAGTAAGTGACCGACTCGGCGAGTCGGCCAAGGAGACTCGGCGAGTCTGGTCTGTGCGAGGAAAACCCTAATTCCGGGAGTTGTATCCTATATAAAGGGTGTTATGTCCCTCCCTCAGCCTCCATATCATCCTAGAGGACCTGTAAACCCTAGATTTCGTGTGAGCTTCCATCATTTGAGAGATATAGCTTTGGAGGAAGGAATTTCGGAAAGGAACTTGAAGATCAAGAAGGTTGCTTCAAAGGAGAGGTGTATATCCGAGATCTACTTCAGTTTGTGTTCATCTTGGAGGTATTAAGCTGCCATTTTCCCTTCTTTGCATCTAGATTTATTTTGTTATGAGATTTGGGGGTTTTATGGTTGATTGAGACCTAATTCGAGTTAGGGGTTAGATATGTTGTTGCCACTTCAGATCTAGTTTTAGGATGGTCCAATATGTCATAAAGCATCAGAAGATGAGTAGTTGGTGAAGCCCTTTTTTCCTTAAACCAAACCCTAGTATGTTTTGAGCCTAGATCTCTTTAGTTATACGTAAAGTTTGCAACTTTACGTGAGGATTGAGCTTTGGAAGTAAGGATCTGTGGTTTGGAGTCCCTGCATGACTCAAAAGTCCTCTGCATGTTGGGAGATCTGAATGGACTCGGCGAGTCCTTTGAGTGGACTCGGCGAGTAGCATGAAGATGAGGAGGAACTCGACAAGTGGGATGAACAGCTCGTCGAGTCGGATGATGTTGGGTAGGAACTCGGCGAGTTGGAAGAACAACTCGGCGAGTTGGATGAAGATTGCCTGGTACTCGGCGAGTCTGTCCTTGGACTCGGCGAGTCAGGTCGCGAAGCCCCAAACCCTTCGAGTTGAGACTCGAATCAGTGAGTCGGGTGGAGACTCAGCGAGTTGGACAGGTCAGGACTCGAAAATTGTTGGACTCGGCAAGTCATGTCGCGAATGGAAGGACCCTGAGTATATGAACTCGGCGAGTCAGTAAGTGGACTCGGCGAGTAGGGTTGACCTGGAAAGGTTGACTTTGACCAAGACTTTGACTTAGACCAGAATTGACTTGGTTAACTGTTGGGGGTCAGTTAGACTAAGTGTTGCATTGATATTGATAGCTCGGGAAGCTAGTAGAGAAGGAGTTCAGTGAGTGGTCGGGCAGCAGCTAGTGGGATCATCAGCATGTTCAGCCAGTGCAAGTGAGTTTCCCTTTGTGTGAATGGGTCTAAGGCCACAATGCCGGCCCATGTAGTTATGAGTAGAAGACCCGGGGGTTAGCCCCAGGCACAGTGTGCTAGTATGATATTCAGGACGAGGTCCAATGATAGCGGGCGGGTGCCCAAGGATTGGTTTCTATGATAGTTTATACTTGTTGTCTGTGTGATACATGTAGGGAGGTGAGTGTGGGCGAGGTCCCGTATCTCACCGATAACAGAGTGTAGATGGTGTTCCACATCTCATTAGCAGCAAAGTAGGGGCGAGGCCCAAGTTAGGGAAGGAGTGAGTGTGGGATGGGCCCGTATCTCACTATCAGTAGGAGCATGGATGGGGTTCCAAGACTCATCAGTAGCAGGACAAGGGCGAGGCCCAGGATAGGTGAGGCCTTAGGACATGATCCATTGTATATGTTTAGCTTATGTTTTGCAGTATGATTACGTGGTATTATATGTTAGCGGGCGAGGCCCTATGACAGGCGAGGCCTAAGTGAAACAGATCTGTATCCGAGCGGGGCTCGAAGCCAGGCGGGGCCTGGAGCGGCGGGGTCGTGGTAGCGGACGAGGCCCGAGGTAGGGGGCGAGACCCAGAATAGCGGGCGTGGCCCAGTATGTGCAGTATGTGGTTATGCATGGTATGTGGTAGGGTGGGGAACTCACTAAGCTTCGTGCTTACGGTTTTCAGTTTTGGTTTCAGGTACTTCCGGTAGCGGAGGGAGGAGCTCGGGGTGATCGCATGGCACACACCATAGATTAGACAGCCTGGGAATGTTTACTCTGATGACGAATATGTATTTTGGAAACTAATACTCTGCTTATGTTTTGAAATGATGAAATTGCTTTAAGTAATGTTTTATTAAAAGAAATTTTCAGTCTTAAATTTTGGGACGTTACAAGTTGGTATCAGAGCCTTGGTTTGAGGGATTCGGACATGCTCTCGGGTGTGTCTGAACTCAAACCAAGGAATTGGTATAGAAGTTTTCAAAATGAAAAGACAGTTTTGTAAAAAGAGAGTTTTGGGAAAGAAAGCAGTTTTAGAAAAGCAAAAATAATTCAGAAAGAAAAGAACTTTGAAAAGAGAAAAAGGGGTGTGGTGCATGCAATCAGCCGAACTCAAGTAAGTACCCCAAAATACCCGTACAAGTCTATGTTATTGTTATCAGATAATAGAACAGTATGCTATAATAGGACTAAAGATCTAGGGATGATGCCTTATGTGCCTGTTATTTGTGCTTTTGAGCTGCATGATAGTGTTGATTAGACAGTAGTAGGATAGCATGTTTAGGTTATGCCTGAGTTTATGAGTTTGTGTTGCATGCTAGTTCAGATTCTTGCTATGTGGATATGATTGCTTGAGTATGTTATGGTTAGATTTTCCCTTGTCTGAATGCTGCTTGCTTTGTGCATTGTGGGATTCTGAGTGATGGGAGTTAGCCATTAGGTGGATACGACACGCCACATGTGATCAGGGTTGAATAATCTCAGAGTGTTGGACTTGGTCCTATTGCGCAGCTCTTGTTTGAGTCCAACCGTTGTAGGAACGAGTCTTTTACTTGAAGGATTATCTGAGCCACGTCGCATGTGATGGTGTCCATGTGATGGCTAATTGGCATCACAAGGGGACCTTCAGCAGCTGAGGACTGGACATGTTTATTGAAGTTAACCAGAAAATAATCATCGTCTTTAAAATTTTAACGAAAATGAACATGTTTTTAGCAAAATTAATAATTTTATTTATTGTTATTTAGAAAATATTATGTTTAATTCTTTTATATAAACCTCTTTAAAACTTATATCATCATAATAATCTTTATATTTGATTTGCATATGATTAAACTAAATAAATTTTTTGTTTAGATTTATTTTTAAATATTGTATAGTTAGTTTTAGTTTATTGCAGCAGTCTGTAGAGGTTAAATAACAAAAATACTTCTTATTACAGGTTGCAACCGTTTGGTCCACCTCTTCTATGCAGATGTGGTCTACAGACTTCAACCGTTTTCGCTTCGAAAAAATAAACATCACCTTGGTTAGTAGCCACAATTGTTAAGGTGTACTAATCGTTCAAGCTACTATGATAGCTTTAGAATGTTGTTTTCTTTTAGTGTCAGGATATCAAATGCAAAAAGTCGTATGTTGAGGCATTAACAATTAAAAAACATGTTTCGGATTCAGTTTAGTAAATTAAAAAAACGGTTTCAATTCAAAAACTGATCTTTTAATTTTATAAATCCGGTTTTAAATTGTTAGATCAGATAATACCTATTGGATTTTAAAAACCAGTTTAATTTTATTTTTCAGATCTTTTTAAGAAAGTGGTCCAGTTTGTATACTTCCATCTCTATATACAGGGGTGTTTATTCGGATGAATATGATCCGATCCAATCAAGTAAATCTAAACAGATCTCGGTTTTTAGAAAATAGATCTGAATAGTCCAAACTAAATTCTAATCCGATCAAATCCAACCAAATTATAATTTGGTTGGATCAGCTTTTACAATTCGTTTTTTAAGAGGCGATACACACACACACATACACACACACACACACACACATATATATATATATATATATATATATATATATATATATATATATATATATATATATATATATATATAACTTAAATATTAGTCTTAAAAAGTATATAAAAAGAACTTTTTAATTACGAATTATAATTTATAAACAACTATTAAGAAAATTTTATTATAGTTTAATATTTCATTGACAAGAAACTTTTGATAAGTACTTATTTAAGTGTTATATTGGATGAAAGTTTCTAATAATTACAAAAAATAGTTTAGTAAATTTATAAATGATTAAAGATATATATTAAAAATAAACAATAAGTTGTTATTCATTTTTTTTGGTTTTTATTTTATAAACCAAAACCAATTTAAAATCTAAAATAATAATTCAGTTTAACCAAAAATCAATCCAGAAATCCATATCAACGAACTAAATAATTCAATCCAAATTATTTAGACAATTCAATTTTATCCGAAGAGTTTCTAGGGAAAATGACTTGCGATGGTAATTATCTTTTTGTCTTGTTCACATTTAGGTAATTTTAATTTTTTTGTACACATTTGACAATTTAACTTGGTAAATGTGTTCACATATTACCATTGCCAGCTGCTATAGCAGGTGGCAATGGTAATATGTGAACACATTTACCAAGTTAAATAGTCAAAGGTGTATAAAAAGAAAACTATCTTAATGTGAATAATTTTTTTTTACAAATTTCTTAAGAAGTGTATAATTTCTTACAAAGTTTTTATGATATTTTTTTCCTATAGGTTTTTCTATTATAATGTTTTAAACTTTGCTTATAATTTTTTTAAACTTTTTTATACTTTCATATAACTTTAATATAAGTGTTTTCAAACCAAATATTTTATAAATATTTAAAATTTTTCCTACAAGTTTTTAACTTTTTTTTACATTTTCATACATTTTTTTTAAAAAATTTCATAAATTTATTTCTAAACTTTCTTTTACAACATTTTTAAAATGATTCCCTAATTTTGTATAATAATTTAATATTTTGTATAACATTTTAAATACTTTTGTTAAATACTAGTTTAAAACGTTGTATTAAAAAAATTAAAAGTTTATCAACTTCTAATTAAAAATATTAAAAAGTTGGAATAAAATTAAAACATTTATATTATATAATTTTTTTTGTTTTTTTATTTGCTAAGTAATATATTTTTTTTTCTTTTTAGAAAACACCCTCTATACTTTTGGTTACATATTTAATTTATTTAATTTAAAAATATTGTATATGCTTAAAAACAAACAAAAACAAACGAAAAGAATTATAAAAGGCTATGTATTAAATATTTCACGAAATAAAAACATATTTATTAATTAAAAAGTAATTTTAAAAATGATCAATATTTAATTAATATTTAGAAAATTATAGATATTTTAAAAATAACGTTTGCAAAAAAATAATACAAACAAAATAAAAATAAAATCGTTATTAAAAGTGGGGAAAAAGACTTATCAAAATAATTAACTTTTTGTTTTTTTTCACATTTAGACAAATTTCTCTTTTTGTACACATTATTTTAACCATTTAATTTTTTAATTTGTTCACATATTACCATTTTCACCTGCTATAGCCGGTGACAATGACAATATGTGCACAAATATAATAAATTAAATGGTCTATGGATATAAAAATAAAAAAATTATCCACATTTAAACAAAAAATTAAAGATAATATAGCCGGTGATAATTATAATATATAAACACATATAATAAATTAAATGATTAAATATATACAAAAATAAAAAAGTTATAAAAAATATAGATTGATTACCCTATAATTTATTTTTTCCTAAGTTTCTATCTATATACCATAAGCCGAAATGATTTTTATTGCTGGCCCATAACAAACGTATTACGGCATATTTTGGTGGGCCGAAATTTAACTAATACTTTTAGACTTTTACTTTACCTATTTCAAGATTTTAATCATTTCAGCCCAATAGGGTTTGTATTTTCATTCCCCCGTATATAAATTAAATCTTTAGGGTTCTTCGATCACAACTCCTTCAAACTTTGCAGCCGCTCTATCGACTCTAACGCACGGCAGGTAATTTTGTTCTCAAGTATCATTTCTAAAAATTCCTCCGTAGACTTAGATTCATGCCAGTATTGATCGATTTCAGTTGCATCTTTATGATATTCGTAGTTGATGTAATCATTCTATTGTTTGCGCTTCAAATTTGAGACTTTTTCTACACCGATTGTACTAATTGAAGATGTACATTGTGTATTAATCGATACAATTCCAATTATCTTATATTTGCTATGATTTCTTTGTGTAATTTCAGCTTCTGAAAGATGGAGTCACAGATCAAGCACGCAGTAGTGGTGAAAGTTATGGGAAGAACTGGATCAAGAGGTCAGGTGACCCAAGTGAGAGTGAAGTTTCTTGATGATCAGAATCGTTTTATCATGAGAAACGTCAAGGGACCCGTCAGAGAAGGTGATGTTCTTACCTTGCTAGAGTCCGAGAGGGAGGCAAGAAGGTTGCGTTGATTTTTTTTTTTGACTTATTTTTCATATTCGTAAGCCCTCTTCGTTTTGATTTCGATGTATTGTGAGACTCGGTTTTGAAAGTTGTTTGAGTGAAATGATTTGGTGAATGTTAAGTGTTATTCTATTTGAATTTAGAAGTAAACTTTTGAGTTTTGATATACCTTGTTAGGGTTGCATATTTTGAATGGAGAATTCATCAATTGCCTATAGAAGTTCTTATGGTATTCTAGATAGCTTTTTTTTTATTGGAATGAATAAAACTCATGTAGGTATTTTTTTAGTTGCTTACATTTTTATAATTTAGGATAAAAGCCTATATGTAGATTTTGAGCGACTTGTTGAAAATCTTCGTAGTAGTGGTTGGTTTAAGGAGAAATTTATTGAAATTCCAAGTTAGTTGAATGAGGTAACTAAAGCATAATCCTAGTGAATATAGTGCTCCAAAGCCAATAGAAGGGAACGACTGCAATTCTATGTTTATATCGTTTTTGTTTTATAAATGAAAATGAAAAGTTTGTTTTTGGATGACAATGGCCTTGGCATGAAAATTGCCGATTTGTAGTTTTACTTCAAAATCATCTGGTTTTATAAATGATTTATGTTTACCATTATAGTGTCTTACCCTAAACTTACAGGCTTTTGTCTGCAATTAGAATTTTATTTGATTATCCTTGATTTTATTTATTGTTCTACTTAAATACCTTCAATTTAGATATTGTTTTATTTTAATATGTTTAGTATGGAAAATATAAAAAAGTAAACTACATAAATCATTTGGAGGGTGTTTGGGAGTGATTTTTTAACTAGAAAAGTGATTTTAGATAAAAGTGCTTATTTGCTTATAGTGGTGGTAAAAAAAGTTTTTTAAAAAGTGTTTGGATTGACTTAAAAAGTGTTTTTTGAAGTTATTTTGGCTGAAAGCCATAAGCAGTTTCAAAAAGCCACGTATTAAAATAGTTTGCCAAACACTTATTTTTGACTTATTAGCTTTTCAAAAAGCCAATAAGCAAATAAGCATTTTTCAAACGCAATCCCAAACGCCCCTTTGGTTTTGCCTAACTTACAGGCTTTTGTCTTTGTCCCTATCAAGATTTTTTCACTCGGATAATATAAGCTGTTTTATTTTGTTTTGATTTCGGTGTTGAAAGGACTATTTTGCATTTTATATATATTTATAAAGTTACAAGGTTGAATTTTAAGAACTTTTGGCGATAATGGTGGAAGTCCAAAAGTTTTGGAAGTTATCAAGTTACAAGGTTGAATTTTAAGAACTTTTGGCGATTACAATATAAATATGATATAAAATTATGTAGTATGATCAGAATCGTTTTATCATGAGAAACGTCAAGGGACCCGTCAGAGAAGGTGATGTTCTTACCTTGCTCGAGTCCGAGAGGGAGGCAAGAAGGTTGCGTTGATTTTTTTTTTTTTTTTTTTGACTTATTCGTAAGCCCTCTTCGTTTTGATTTCGATGTATTGTGAGACTCGGTTTTGAAAGTTGTTTGAGTGAAATGATTTGGTGAATGTTAAGTGTTATTCTATTTGAATTTAGAAGTAAACTTTTGAGTTTTGATATACCTTGTTAGGGTTGCATATTTTGAATGGAGAATTCATCAATTGCCTATAGAAGTTCTTATGGTATTCTAGATAGCTTTTTTTTTTATTGGAATGAATAAAACTCATGTAGGTATTTGTTTAGTTGCTTACATTTTTATAAATAAGGATAAAAGCCTATATGTAGATTTTGAGCGACTTGTTGAAGAACTTCGTAGTAGTGGTTGGTTTAAGGAGAAATTTATTGAAATTCCAAGTTAGTTGAATGAGGTAACTAAAGCATAATCCTAGTGAATATAGTGCTCCAAAGCCAATAGAAGGGAACGACTGCAATTCTATGTTTATATCGTTTTTGTTTTATAAATGAAAATGAAAAGTTTGTTTTTGGATGACAATGGCCTTTGCATGAAAATTGCTGATTTGTAGTTTTACTTCAAAATCATCTGGTTTTATAAATGATTTATGTTTACCATTATAGTGTCTTACCCTAAACTACATAAATCATCTTTTTTTTGCCTAACATACAGGCTTTTGTCTGCAAAATCTTTAGAATTTTATTTGATTATCCTTGATTTTATTTTTTGTTCTACTTAAATACCTTCAATTTAGATATTGTTTTATTTTAATATGTTTAGTAGGGAAAATATAAAAAAGTAAACTACATAAATCATTTGGTTTTTCCTAACTTACAGGCTTTTGCCTTTTATATATATTTATAAAGTTACAAGGTTGAATTTTAAGAACTTTTGGCGATAATGGTGGAAGTCCAAAATTTTTTGAAGTTATCAAATTACTATGTTGAATTTTAAAAACTTTTGGCGATTACAATGTAAATATGATATAAAATTGTGTAGTATGATGTGGTTAGGTACCTAAGTTTATCTAAGATTGTTAGGTATATTCACTTTATATATATATATATATATATATATATATATATATATATATATATATATATATATATATATATATATATATATATATATATATATGTTAAGGTTCATTTAAGACCATTCTAAGTTTGTGAGACCGTGAGATCAAATCTAAAAATAATATTAAAATATAAAATAAATAGAAAAATCTAAAAATTCTTTTTTTAAATATTATTTTCGAAACTTGAATTAACTAAAAAAAAAATAAAAAAAGTCCTGTTGTTTTGAAAAATACGTGAAATATTCTAATAGAATATTACATTGACATATTCTAAAAAACAATTTTAAAATGCAAAATAAATGGAAAAAATCTAAATTTTTTTTTTAAATATTATTTTCGGAACTTGAATTAACTAAAAAAATAAATAAAATAAAAAAACGCGTCTCACGGTCTCACAAAATTAGGTCGTCTCACATGAACCTATGAACCTAACTATATATATATATATATATATATATATATATATATATATATATATATATATATATATATATATATATATATATATACTTGTGTTATTATTAGATATTGGTGGGACCCATCCCCACACCGTACACCCCACACTCTTCCATACTTATTTCTCTTTCCCATTTCCTTCTTCTTCTATATGTTTTCTCTTTTGATTTTCCTTCCCCTTCTACATGTTCACCTTTTATCGACAATGTCCACCTTCACCCATTACAAGATGGTTAGAATTACATTGAATAAAACTATATCAGAGACAACAGGGTAGGTAGATAATAGATTCCTTAAAAAACACTTAATATCGAAACAAAAAGTTACAACTGTTGTCGATTCCTTACACTTTGGTAGCAATCAACAATAAGTTTTCACTAACTTTTGAAAACATGTCTTTTTTAATAAAAGTTATTGCCGAAAATGCTCTTTCTACACTAGATGTTGCCACAGGGAGGATCAACACCAACTTAACAAGTAAATAGACATGATCAAACACTTTATCCTTATTTGATCGCACCATCTCCATAGAGAGTTCTTTAAGATCTTTCGATCCTTGGAATCTATCGTCCTTTTATTAAATCGTAGATGTAATTATCAAGTTTATCACCAAGACGAACTAATTCAACACTTGGAAACTCACTAGGATAAAGTTTTGAAAGTGTGATAATCTTTTGATAAGTGTGATAATCGTTTCTTATCAAAAGATTTAAATTCATCAATAGGGCTCAAGCTAGCCATAGAAACAAGTAAACGCATACTAACTTCGTCAAATCGGTTCTTCAACTCTTGAAGTTGCAAATCAATAATCGCAATAAATACTTCAACTCAAAAATTATGAAAATTTGTGGTGTTCAGTTTATCACGTTTTTTCCTTCCTCTCGAAACATATACATTTTCGATGGAATTTGTTTCACAAAATGCTATGATTGAACTTAAGAGAAGTTCACACCTATTATCTCTTATTTTTTGTAGATGTTGTTTGGTCAATGTCACAAACGACATAGCATTAACTACGTCTTGATCTTTTCTTTGTAAAACATTATTCAAATATTTTGTCACACCAAAAATTCTTTATCAGTTTATCATGAATATAAAATCAAAAGACTCGAGTGCATTACCAACAACATCTGCTTTTAGTCGACCGTATGAACATGCAGACACCTCTCCAATCTTATCAAGAACCTCACATATCACAGGATATAAGGAAATAACATACATAATCAATATACAGTGGGATCCCTAACGAGTATCCCCCGACCTTCCCAAACTAAGATCTTGATTTAA
Organism: Lactuca sativa; assembly: GCF_002870075.4. Taxonomy (NCBI): domain Eukaryota; kingdom Viridiplantae; phylum Streptophyta; class Magnoliopsida; order Asterales; family Asteraceae; genus Lactuca; species Lactuca sativa. The sequence goes on from NC_056625.2 coordinate 210,764,406, forward strand.
TCCTTTGCCACTTTCAAGTTAAATTTTAAGCTTGAGCTTCTCGCAACATTTCTTTTCTCCTACAAGAAACTCCAATGTCATTTAGTAAGTTTGTAAGTGTCTCAAAAAACCAACCACGGTTTATGTTCTTCGAAACCGCAACAAGTGTTAGTTGAAGTTGATGAGCAAAACAGTGAACACAGTAAGCAGATGTAGTGTTTTTTTAAGATTAGAGTTTTAAGGCCATTAACATCACCCTTATATTTCTAGCTCAATCATATCCCTAACCTCGAATTTTAGATGGACATAACGAATACTCTACAAGCAAAAAGTAAATTGCTTTTTCAAGAGATAAAGTTGTGGTATTAACGACATGTACAACACCGAGAAACCTTTCAACTATGTCTCCTTTGTTATCTACATACCAGAAGCACATAGACATTTGCTCTTTATGAGTTATATCGGCTGATTCATCTACCAATATGGAAAAATAATCTTCACCAAGTTCTTTAATAATGGATTTAGTTGTTTCTTTTGCACAAGAATTAATGAGATCTTTTTGAATGGAAGGGGATGTCACTTGTATGTTCTTTGGAGCACTGTTCAATGCAACTTTATCACCTTCTTCATTATGTTGTGCTAACCATTCAAAAAGTTAAAGAAAGTCCTCCTTATTACTTGATCCTTGCTTTCATCATGACCCCGAGTTGGCAACCCTTGATGTAAAAGATAAATCATATAGTGTATTGAAGCAAGCAAACAAGTGTGGTATTTTTTTTGGGATTTTGTAGACTGATGGTCAAAAGCACTTTGTAATGATTTTTTGGGTTTGGTAAGCATCTCAAACTTTTCTCTAGCTTGATTATGAATATTATTAATAGATCTAACATATTTATCAAACCTATTTGATATATTCCAACTTTTTAATTCGTTCATAACAAAAGCATCTCTACCTTTTCCATTGAATTCATCCTTTTCCCTGAATAAGTGACATATAAAACAAAATGTTGCATCTTTTTCAATACTATATTCAAGTCATTTATGTTTATCAAACCAAGTAGGTATAAAGCGACACATATAGCCTCCAAAATATGTTTGAGGAAACTGATGACTACGCGGTTGGCAATGACCTATTTGCATATATTCTCTCTTTGCTGCATCTTGGACGTTGGGATGATAATCAATGATATTCTTGCTCAAGTCAGGATCATGTTGGTGATTTGTTATCATCAATGTTATTTAAGTGTAATAGGATTACTTTGTTGACTAAAAATGATCTTGATAAATATTAAACAAGTAAGGAAGGTGTGGAGTACACACTTGTTTACGTTTGATCAAGTATCAAAGTATGCTGTCATTTAGGGGCGAAGCCCCTGAACAAACGGGGGTCCGGGGGCAGCACCCCTGGGAGCGGGGTCCAAGGGGCAAAGCCCCTGGCTGGGGTCGAGCTGCCAGGTCAGCGCGGAGAATTTTTATTTGGGTTATATTGCTGTATTAAAAATGCATCAGAAAATCCAAATTTTGAATATTTGACCCGGTTTTGACTTTGCATTAATCCTTATACAAAACCCGGATTTATAACAGTTTTTACTGTTGAGAAAAACTGTTATATGACAGTTTTGACAGTTTTTTAGATAAGGAAGGTTTATAACCAATTTTAGTCACTTTTCTGGTACTCACGAAAATTACACCATCTCATTCTCTCTTTCTTTTCTCTCTGATTTTATCTGAATCTTATCCAATTGAGGGTTTGGGAGTACCACCCAAATACTTCGATTTGAAAGTGATTATCACGATTCTCAGATTTCCAAGTGCCACTAAATCATATTTCTAACCGATCACGTGGAAGTGTAGTTACATCAAATTGACTTTCTCTCTCCCTAGATGGAAATTTGGTGCTACCATGTGTGATATTATTGGGCGTCGAGGAAAAACCATCGTGAGTTTTGGTTTCTTTTGAGCATCGAGCCATTGACAAACCGATCTAATGTCCTAAGTTTCTTCTTGCATTTTGATAAATCATTTTCATAATCATTCATTGTTATCATTAAAATAAATTTAACCTAAGTAGGCTTACACAGTTAATAATCTAGAAAAAAACCAATACGAGAATATATTATATTTATAACGACCAAAATTAAATTAATAATATAAGCGAGTGGTATTTAATCATTTTCATAATCATTCATTTTATGTTTTAACAAAGAAAATGAACGACACATTCACTAAGAATTACAAACACATGTATTTTCTTTATCATTTTTTATCAGTATTTTAATAGTGACACATATCCAACACAATAACCAACAAAGTAACTTCATTATTTCTTTATACATTAACAAACACACACAAGTGAACAAAGAATCAATTCAAAATTCATAGAGAAGCCAACATGAGAATTAAGATCCATTGCTTAGCCAGATAAAGTCCGTTAAAAATTCATAACTTTGTCATCCGATGTCCGTTTTCGTTTGTCTTTATATTGTTGAGTTCTTATTAATGAGATATTCAATTTTTATTTGGATTGTGTCGGGTAAAAAACGATCAATCTAAAATTCGATTTTCTGGTTGTGCACTACTATGTCAAATCTTTAAAAAATCATAATTTCCTCGTACGAAGTCAGATTTGGATGTTCTTTTTGTGTACGTTCTCAGTTTAACGTATACGTTTAGATCACTAAGACTAAAAAGCAATTTATCAAAAATTCACTTTTTACGTTACGCGGAGCCGTGCCGGTTTTGTTGCAAAACTTTGACGGGTCATAATTTCTTCGTTATAAGTCGGATTTCAGCGTTTTTTATTTGTACGAAATCATTGTGACATATAATATACTTTGGTTAAGATTATTTATTCTAAATAATCTTCTATCAAAAAGTAATTTTTAATGTTTATTGTCTCTAAATTGACTAGCCCGAATCTGCGGGCGTTACAAACTCCTTAAAACCTGTAACGTCCCAAGATTCAAGACTAAAAATTTCTTTTAATAAAGTACCACTTAAAGTAAAATCATCATTTCAAAACATAAACAGAGTATTAGTTTTCAAAACACATGTTCATTATCAGAGTAAAACATTCCCAGGCTAACTAATCTATGGTGTGTGACATGCGATCATCCCGAGCTCCATCATCCGCTACCAGAAGTACCTGAAAACAAAACTGAAAACCGTAAGCACGAAGCTTAGTGAGTTCCCCACCTTACCACATACCATGCAAACATATAACAACCAATGTTCAGCTAGGAGTTACGGGCCTTGCCCACACTCGGGAAGATACGGGCCCTGCCCACACTTCGCTATCTGGGAGATACGGGCCTTGCCCACACTCGTGAAGATACGGGCCCTGCCCACACTTTGCTATCTGGGAGATACGGGCCCTGCCCACACTCGTGAAGATACGGGCCCTGCCCACACTTCGCTATCTGGGAGATACGGGCCTAGCCCACACTCCAACCTCGGAGAGATACGGGCCCTGCCCACACTCAACCGCTAACCCATAACATACAAGTATCACGCAGACAACAAGTATAAGCAACTCTATCATATTAACACATATATCATACTTGACTAAACCCAGAGATACGGGCTCGGCCCACACTCTAGTACTAGCATCTCGTCTACACGGGTCGGCCTTGGTGCCTTAGACCCATTCCTACTGGAAAGGAAACTCACCTGATACTGCTGAACTGCTGCTGCTAACCCCTTTGACCGCTACCTGACCACTGACTCCGAACTGCTGCTCCGCTAGCTCCCCGAGCTACCAATATCAACATAACACTTAGTCTAACTGACCTTCAAAGGTCAACCAAGCCAACTCTGGTCAAAGTCAACGTCCTGGTCAAAGTCAATCTTCCAGGTCAACCCTACTCGTCGAGTCACCCTACTGACTCGCCGAGTTCATAAGTCCAGAGTCCTTCCACTCGCGACTCTACTCGACGAGTCAGCCCCTGACTCGTCGAGTCTACTGATTCCCGATTCCTGTCCTATCCAACTCACTGAGTCCTGGCTCGACTCGCTGACTCGAGACTTAACTCGAAGGGTTTGGAACCACGGGACCTGACTCGCCGAGTCTAAAAACAGACTCGTCGAGCACACGACAATCTTCATCCAACTTGCCGAGTTGTTCATCCAACTCGCCGAGTTCATGCTCATCTTCATCCGACTCGACGAGCTGTTCATCCCACTCGTCGAGTTCCTCCTCATCTTCAAGCTACTCGCCGAGTCCACCCGAAGGACTCGCCGAGTCCATTAAGATCCACTTACATGCAGAGGACTTCCGAGTCATGCATGAACTCCAAACTGTAGATCTACCCTTCCCAAGCCTATTCCCCACGTAAAGTTGCAAACTTTACGTGTAGAGCCGATCTAGGCAAAATGCACTAATAACTAGGGTTTAAGACCAAGAGGCTCCAAAATCCACCCAATGGCTGATACTTTACGGGATTCTAAACCAACACAAGCATGGATCTGAGGTAGCAACCTCAGATCCGGACCTCAAGCTTGAAATTGATCTTAGGCATGGCTTAAAAGCCCCAAAACTCATAACCAAAGAAGATCTAAAGGAGGGAAACGAATTGATACCTTCCAATGCTCTGAAATGTTCCCCAAACTTCAGATCCAAAGCCACTCCTTGATGCTTCAAAGATTCCCACTTCTTCTTCTTCTAAATCACTCAAAAATGGCCAAAAGCATGAATCATCACAATGGGGGCTTAGGGTGCGGCGTTCTGGGTGTGAGAGACAGTAAAGGAGCCCTAGGAAGAGGATTGAGACGTTTAAATAGGCTCCAAGCCCCGGATTTAGGATTTTCCTCGCACAGACCAGACTCGCCGAGTCCACTTGGCCGACTCGCCGAGTTGGTCACTTACTCCTCGACCCGGATCCCGCTCCGACTCGCCGAGTCCTTCCTTGGACTCGCCGAGTCACTCCTAAATTTAGGGTTTCCTTTACTTTCTTGGCTTTCAAAATCTTGGGTGTTACAACTCTCCCCCACTTAAACTGAACTTCGTCCTCGAAGTTTACCATGGCCCACCGCCTGCGATCTGCCTCCAATACCCAACACCAGCCGCCTACCTGCGCTGGTCTTCCACCTGGTCATTCTGACTAACATCAACCTCGCGGGTAAACCTCGGTTCGAACCTGACCCTGAACAACTTAGAAACAGAACTTACTCAACCGATAATCCTTCTGGTACTCACCGAGTACTGCACTGAACCCGCAGAGGTTCTCCACTACTTTCCTTGCGCAATTTCCTTGCCTTCCCCAAGGCAAAGCCTCATAACCGACTTTTCCTCTGACACTGTGAAGGCCTTATCCTTCACTAACTCCATCACCCCCGCTATTCCCAGAGCGGGTCATCACCGTCTGTCACCACTGACACTGCTCTCCGACAGAACTTGGTGCCTAGCACCCCTCGACCAACTATCCTGCCAGCACTTGCATTCCAACACAAATACTAATACTGTCCAAAACTCTGAAACTATCCAAACACTGAACTGCCTGCAATACTGAACATGCCTGAAACTCTGAACTAACTGAAACACTGAGCTGCCTGAATCACTGAACTGACTGAGACACTGAGCTGCCTGAAACACTGAACTGACTGAAACACTGAACTGACTGAAACACTGAGCTGCCTGAAACACTGAACTGACTGAAACACTGAGCTGCCTGAAACACTGAACTGCCTGAAACACTGAGCTCCAACTCAACTGTGGAGCCAAAGGACTCCTCACTTAGTCGCTCCCACGACTTCTGAACGAAATCTTTCTCTGAAACTAGTTTCCACTAGTTATCCTGTCACTGTGGCTCTAACAACCTTCCGATCCAACCGATCGGGTCCAAACGTCACATCCTGACATCATCAATTCCACGACTAACAGCACGATGGCTCCCAGACTGACGGTAGCCCTCAACATACCCGAACCCCAACGGTCCACTGCTACTCTGATCTCATAACTGATGTGACGACCTATAGCCAAATTGTTGACTTAGCCATAACTGAACCATTTGGGAAATCCGAAATCTAACCCGTGGATTCCCATATCCTCACTGCTGCACCTGCGGACTTACAACTCTCTAATACCATCTGGCTGCTAATGGATGCTACGGCTACCCCCCGCAGACTTACAACACCACTACTACTATCCGACTACTAGTGAATGCTACGGCTACCCCCGCAGACTTACAACACTTTCACTACTATCCCGAGGGCATCCTGACTATCCCTAGTCTCGCTAGTGATTCCTCCTCCTGATTTCTCAAAACCAGCCCTCAGTCTTTGAATACTGCATCATCCTCGACATCTTATATCCTTAATATACTTAGCGCTTCGTCGAGGAACTCTTTGGCTTGGTTCCCAAACCAGCCGTCTACCAATCCGGATACAAGAAGCTATTGTTAGGAAGTTTCCAAACTCCCAACTCCTGAATTTACACAACCCTGCATGCTGACTCTGACACTGGCTACTAATACGAAAACATCTCTTGCTAACCGCTCTCATGATCCTCATTCCGATTCACTTGAGCCCCTACAGGTGATCCTTCAATCCTGGATTCTCAACCAGCTTTCGACCATCTTGTTCGCACGCGCTAACTGGTGGGGAGTTTCTCAAACTCCCAACCCTGAATCCTTAGTCCATCAAACGCTGAACTACTCCTTTTCCTTCTCGGAGGCCACATACTCGCTCTGGGTATGCGTGCTCTTACTGGGCACACTCGGAGGATTCTCCCCCACTTCGATCCTGCTTACCCCTTGTTGCTCGATACTCAAAAGAGATCCCGATCTTTGCTGCCATTCCATGATCATTCTGCTAAGGAACCCAAGCCTGCCATATCTAGGGATTTAACCAATCCGTCTCTAACACTATGCCACTCCGAACTAGCGAGACGTACCAAATCCTTCCCAAGCATGCTACAGTTACTGCATCCTTCGAAACCTTCTTCAATAGAGCACATCCCCTAACTACCATACAATATCCAAGGTATGCAGATGGCATATAACTCGATCACAATCAACCAATCAAAATAAAATACTTTTACCGCTAATGATGCAGAACCATAACAATGAAATCATGCACAAATAAAAGAACTGAAAATGGGAAATTGCATACCTGCAACGTCCGGCGTTGCTCGCGCCTCCAAGGTCGTCATCTGAAAAGCCCTGCTCCCTGCTGCAGGTGTCTCTACCCGGCCCTGACGGCCATCTGCGATCCTCAAAGTTGCAAGGGCGGGTGCCATCACCCGTCCCGCCGAAGACAAACTGGGGCACTGGGACTTCTTGTGGCCCCGCTGGTTGCAATGAAAACATATCAAGTCTGGTCCCTGCGCGGCGGTAGCAGTACAGTCCCTGCTGAAATGACCAGTCCGACCACACTTAAAGCAGCCAGACTCACCACCGCTACCACTCCTGCACGCGCCCCCGTGCGCCCTGCCACACTTTCCGCACCGACTGCGGTCCTGATGATCCCTCGATCTCGAATCCGATCCCTTGGGCCTTTTGCCGAACCCGTAGCTACCTGAACCTCATCCGGCCTCCTCTTCCGGATCTGTTCCAAATCAATTTCCCTTTCTCTAGCCCAAGAAATCATATCTTCCAGCGTCTTACTGTTGGGCCTGCTCACGAACTCCCTGATGTCATCCCTGAACATCTCATGGTACCGAGCCTTCTTCATCTCCTCATCCGCTACATACTGCGGTACAAGAAGAGCCCTTTCCCTGAACTTGGCGGTGATCCCCGCCACAGTCTCAGTAGTCTGCGTCAAATCCTGAAACTCTCGTGCCAGCTGCTGCACCTCAATAATTGGCGAAAACTCCGCCCTGAACCTGGCCGAGAAATCGCTCCAAGTCATCGCGTCCAACGCGGCATCATCCCCCAAAGCATGACCAATCTCCTCCCACCAATCCCTCGCTCTGTCCTTCAGGAGACCAGAGGCGAATCTAACCTTGTCCCCCTCGGGACACTTGCTCGCACGAAAAGCGTTGGCAACATCAGCCAACCATCTGCTGCTAGCAACGGGGTCCCTAGCCCCATGATAATCTGGTGCCCCGCAGGCTCTGAACTCTCGAAATGTCAAGGTACGCGCGCCCATCAATGCCATCATCTCAGTATGGAAGGCTCTCAGCCTCTCATCCAAAATCTCCAGTATACCCTCCTTGACCGTGCCAAAGATCACAGGAGTTTGAGCTAGAATACTGCGCGTAACCTCATCTGATATCAACTCTCTCATCCGCTCCTCGAGCTGCTCGGTCCCTGAACCCGAGCCTGATCCCTTTCCGGCGCCTGATCCGCCCGCTGGTCTCTCTCGCAATGTCACCATGTTGAAAATATACCACAACCACTATCAGAATACTCATCACTGATGCGAGACCAGACATGCCCTACCAAGTTCCCAGTCTTGTCTCTGTCCTTCCCGAATCGAGTACGGATCCTCTGCTTTCAGTAGTACGGGCCCATACTACCTTCCACATCTATCCGTACTTTCCTCAGGAATTGCCTTGACTCCACCAGGTCCCTTATCCACTAATACTGCTCCCAACACTATCTCATCCTAGGCTTACCCTAGGGAAACCTCTGACTCAACTCAAACCAGTCCTCAGCTGCTGAAGGTCTCCTTGTGATGCCAATTAGCCATCACCTGGATACCATCACATGCGACGAGGCTCAGATAATCCTTCAAGTAAAAGACTCGTCCCTACAACAGTTAGACTCAAACGAGAGCTGCGCAATAGGGCCAATTCCAGTACTCTGAGATTATTCAACCCTGATCACATGTGACGTAACGTATCCATCTAACGGCTAACTCCCATCACTCAAAATCCCACAATGCACAAAGCAAGCAACATTCGGACAAGGGGAAAATCTAACCACAACATACTCAAGCAATCATATCCACGTAGCAAGAATCTGAACTAGCATGCATCACAACTCATAAACTCAGGCATGACCTAAACAGGCCATCCTACTACTGTCTAATCAACACTATCATGCAGCTCAAAAGCACAAATAACAGACACATAAGGCATCATCCCTAGATCCTTAGTCCTATTCTAGCATGCTGTTCTATCAACTGATAATCATAACATAAACTTGTATGGGTATTTTGGGGTACTTACTTGAGCTCGGTTGATTGCATGCACCACACCTCTTTTCTCTTTTCAAAGTTCTTTTCTTTCTGAATTCTTTTTGCTTTTCTAAAACTGTTTTTCGTTCTCAAAATTATTTTTACAAAACTGTCTTTTCACTTTTGAAAACTTTTTATCCGACCCCTCAGTTTGAGTTCAGGCACACCCGAGAGTATGCTCGAATCCCTCAAACCAAGGCTCTGATACCAACTTGTAACGTCCCAAGATTCAAGACTAAAAATTTCTTTTAATAAAGTACCACTTAAAGTAAAATCATCATTTCAAAACATAAACAGAGTATTAGTTTTCAAAACACATGTTCATTATCAGAGTAAAACATTCCCAGGCTAACTAATCTATGGTGTGTGCCATGCGATCATCCCGAGCTCCATCATCCGCTACCGGAAGTACCTGAAAACAAAACTGAAAACCGTAAGCACGAAGCTTAGTGAGTTCCCCACCTTACCACATACCATGCAAACATATAACAGCCAATGTTCAGCTAGGAGTTACGGGCCTTGCCCACACTCGGGAAGATACGGGCCCTGCCCACACTTCGCTATCTAGGAGATACGGGCCTTGCCCACACTCGTGAAGATACGGGCCCTGCCCACACTTCGCTATCTGGGAGATATGGGCCCTGCCCACACTCGTGAAGATACGGGCCCTGCCCACACTTCGCTATCTGGGAGATACGGGCCTAGCCCACACTCCAACCTCGGAGAGATACGGGCCCTGCCCACACTCAACCGCTAACCCATAACATACAAGTATCACGCAGACAACAAGTATAAGCAACTCTATCATATTAACACATATATCATACTTGACTAAACCCAGAGATACGGGCTCGGCCCACACTCTAGTACTAGCATCTCGTCTATACGGGTCGGCCTTGGTGCCTTAGACCCGTTTCTACTGGAAAGGAAACTCACCTGATACTGCTGAACTGCTGCTGCTAACCCCTTTGACCGCTACCTGACCACTGACTCCGAACTGCTGCTCCGCTAGCTCCCCGAGCTACCAATATCAACATAACACTTAGTCTAACTGACCTTCAAAGGTCAACCAAGCCAACTCTGGTCAAAGTCAACGTCCTGGTCAAAGTCAATCTTCCAGGTCAACCCTACTCGTCGAGTCACCCTACTGACTCGCCGAGTTCATAAGTCCAGAGTCCTTCCACTCGCGACTCTACTCGCCGAGTCAGCCCCTGACTCGTCGAGTTTACTGATTCCCGATTCCTGTCCTGTCCAACTCACTGAGTCCTGGCTCGACTCGCTGACTCGAGACTTAACTCGAAGGGTTTGGAACCACGCGACCTGACTCGCCGAGTCTAAAAACAGACTCGTCGAGCACACGGAAATCTTCATCCAACTCGCCGAGTTGTTCATCCAACTCGCCGAGTTCATGCTCATCTTCATCCGACTCGACGAGCTGTTCATCCCACTCGTCGAGTTCCTCCTCATCTTCAAGCTACTCGCCGAGTCCACTCGAAGGACTCGCCGAGTCCATTAAGATCCACTTACATGCAGAGGACTTCCGAGTCATGCATGAACTCCAAACTGTAGATCTACCCTTCCCAAGCCTATTCCCCACGTAAAGTTGCAAACTTTACGTGTAGAGAGGGAGATCTAGGCAAAATGCACTAATAACTAGGGTTTAAGACCAAGAGGCTCCAAAATCCACCCAATGGCTGATACTTTACGGGATTCTAAACCAACACAAGCATGGATCTGAGGTAGCAACCTTAGATCCGGACCTCAAGCTTGAAATTGATCTTAGGCATGGCTTAAAAGCCCCAAAACTCATAACCAAAGAAGATCTAAAGGAGGGAAACGAATTGATACCTTCCAATGCTCTGAAATGTTCCCCAAACTTCAGATCCAAAGCCACTCCTTGATGCTTCAAAGATTCCCACTTCTTCTTCTTCTTCTAAATCACTCAAAAATGGCCAAAAGCATGAATCATCACAATGGGGGCTTAGGGTGCGGCGTTCTGGGTGTGAGAGACAGTAAAGGAGCCCTAGGAAGAGGATTGAGACGTTTAAATAGGCTCCAAGCTCCGGATTTAGGGTTTTCCTCGCACAGACCAGACTCGTCGAGTCCACTTGGCTGACTCGCCGAGTTGGTCACTTACTCCTCGACCCGGATCCCGCTCCGACTCGCCGAGTCCTTCCTTGGACTCGCCAAGTCCCTCCTAAATTTAGGGTTTCCTTTACTTTCTTGGCTTTCAAAATCTTGGGTGTTACAAAACCAAGTGGGGTCAATGTCTTTAAAGATTGTGTTCTTAACATCCTATGGTTTTCATAATCTTTTTAATTCATGTAATTAATCATCTTGTTGGTTTTGTTAAAATGTTCTAAATAAACTAGTTATTTTTAAATGCTTCCATTTGGCGTTAAAATTGTTTTAATAAAAAGGATTGTTTTTAGCTTCCCAAAACTCATCAATTTTGACATGTGGTGGTGGTATAGAATGACGGTGGTGGTGGCATTCATATCTTCCGACGGTGGTGGCAACGACGTTCATAATTCCAACAAGTTATCGCTTCGTCAGAGCCATGGTCCGGTGATGTCAAACATTTGTTTTGTAGGTTTATGGTTTGAGTGATTGTATTGTAGAGAGAGATAGAGGAGGGAGGATGGGGTGATAACATTATTTTATATTTGGGTAAATAGGAGGACCCATAGCCAAAATTTTATATTTTTGGGTATAAAATGAAACTATAAGGACCAATCTTGGGTCAATCAACAGTCCGGTCTTTTTGGACCAATCTTCGAACGGTCCAGTCAATTTTAGATCAGCGGTGTCATTTTTCGGACCGGTCTCGTGGTCTTTGTGTGCGCTTTTCTTCTACTCAGTTCGATTTCGATATTCTTTAGTTTTGGTTTTGAGTTTTTCAGTTAAAAAATGTGTGATTAGCATTAAAATGATACAATAAGATTTACTAAAAACTATACACTAAACTTTAATATTAAAGGGGAAGAAATTGGGCAATGAGTGATTAAAAAAATATGTAACTAACACAAAATGATATGTATATAAACTTTGACTCAATCTTTTTTGAGACCAGTTTTGGGTTATTTTTGGATCAGTCTTGTGTCGGTCTCCAAACAGACCAAGCGGTTTGGTCTTTTTTGGAACCACTCTTGAACGGTCCGTTCTTGTTTCTTATCGGTCCTAGATTGTCTCGGGCTGGTCTTTTTCATGACCGATTTTTTTCGACCCGGTTTTATTTTAAAACAGGTTAGGTTTTCGATCTTTTTTCGAGTTAGGTCCGACACCAATCATTTTCTTTATGTCTAAGGTTGTGTTTGGCGCGCCACAGCTAGCTTATTTTTCGAGCTTTTTTATATTGTCATGTTTGGTAAGCCAAAAAGTAGCTGATAAGCTAGCTTTTTGAAAAGCTACTTAGACTAGCTTTTTAGGAGCTTTTTTAAAATTTTCCAAATACACCCCTTATTTAATTATAGAAACACATATTCTTACATGTCCTTTTATGTAATTTTATATATTTCAGCTAGCTTTTCAGCTAGTTTTACCAAACGTTATTTTTTATCAGCTAGCTTTTCAGCTATCAGCTAGCTTTTTATTTAACAGCTAGCTTTTCAGCCATCAGCTAGCTTTTCAGCTAGTCCACCAAACACAGCCTAAGTGGTAGGGTGTATGAACCCCACTTGAACCATGGGTCCCATTCTATATATTAATCAAAGATAAATTAGTTAAGCCTTTTTACATCCCCATTTAGATTTCTTTGGCACCCACTGATAAATTTCTAGACAACATATCTTTCTCCTTTTTTGGAACAGGTCTCTCATCCATTTCTCCCCTAAACTAGCCACTCATTTAGATTTCAGTGTTTATATTTGTTAGTTTTAATTGTTATTCATATTTTTTTAGTATTAATTGTTATTTATACGTTTAGCTGTTAACTAGCTCATATTGTTAAATCGTTTAGGAAAGAAGCAAACATGAAACGATACATTTTCTTGATTTATGTAGTTTACTGGGATTTATTAGTTTTAATGTTTTTTTCTAAGTTTTAATTGTTTATAAAAACTTCTCCATAGACGACCTAAGTTTGAACAATGGGGGCTTTGGACAGGGATGACTAGAAGTTTGGATTGGGATGCAGTTAGACATAAGTAATTATAATTGTTTATTAAGTACCTCCCCATTGTTTGCTAAGCACCTCCACATTTTCAATTATCAATAATAAAAATATATTTTTTAGTCCTTTATAATAAAAATCATTCCTTATAGTCATTTATAACAAGAAATTCAAGGATGCATCATCGAAAAAAATAATAAATCGCATCATCTAAGGAGCCCACGCAGTGGCGGAGCTAAATGAGACGTTGGAGATACTATAGTACCCTCAAAAAATTGTTTTATATATATAAAAAATATTATTTGTAAACATGTTTCATGTTATTATACCCCCCAACTAAAGAGATTATAACATATTTTTAATGTCCGATATTTGATAACTACATATAATATATTGACAATGTTTGTACCCCTGTATCAAAATTTTTTGTTCCGCCACTGAGCCCACGTCAACCAGCTCCAACGTCTACGTGGAAGGTCAATCACAAAACACTAGCAATATTTTAGATGTGTCATAGTTTTGAATGTTTTGAATATTATACCTCATGTGTGAAATTCCAATACTTATCCCTTAAGCTACCATTGTGATGCATCATGAAAGATTCCTTTATAACGACTAATTTGTAACAAGTATATTATTAAAAATAAGCACATAAATAATTGGTAGTTTCCATAAAAAGTTACATAGTTTTTTCTATTTTGAGATGTGTAGCATTAATAGCAGTGTGTACTTGTGGAAGTTATTGTTTGTTTAAATGAGCAAGTGGGAGGGAAGGACAAGCATAGCAAAAGGCAATGTAACATTTTTGTTCTAGAGCAACTTGTTTCCTAGCTAATTATAGATATCATGTATCCCTAAGTAGCCCTAATATGTATCCCTAAGGTTGCGCTGTGTGGGGTAGGGTGGGTGGAGAGGGGAAGCTTTCATGGGCAACTTATGATGAGGGTATTCATGAATTTTACACAGAGAAGAGGCCGGGAGAGAATCTCTGTCCCACCATTTTGTGTGGGACAAAATTGAAAAAGACTGCTGATATTCTTTTTTGTATGTTTCTCTGTGTTAACTCTTACAAAAATCATAATAAATAGCTTGTTCGCTTCTCTCATAATTTAAAATTCATAAATTTGTGTTTTTGAGCATTTCGTTGATCATTCACACATTATTACAACATTCAAGATGAATGTGAGCACATTTATGTATATCTCAAACTTTAGATTAAATCAAGAAGATTTCATCTTAATATCATTTCTTTTCTTTTGTTTCAGGCACTAGGTTGGATGCATAGAAAATTCAACAACAACAACAATCAACAAGTCAAAAATGTTTCCACAAGTACTTACTTTTTTAAGCTTTACAATAACTTCTATTTACTTCAGATAATGTCAATGAAACAAAAATTGTAATTTTTCGTCCTACCAAAAAATGTAGGATAAAGACCATGCTAACGGGTCAAAATGGTCACAATAGAAAAAGTTGTTAAAGTTGAGTGCCATTAGTGAAACTTTTTGGACTAAACTTTGACACTTAATATTCCACTAAAGTCACTAGACATTTACAACTTTTTTCCCTTGTGACCACTTTAACTTGTTATATAGCAAGTCAAAGTGATCGACATACAAAAAAATTGTCAAACTTAGGTTACTTTCATCAACTATTTTGATTGACAATGGCTAAAATATAGTGACTTTTCTATATATTGCCCAAGATTTAACCTTTAATTGCAGGGAAATCCTATTCTTGTTTCTCAACTCTATGGGGACTTGAAGAACAACAATATTATCATGAACCAAATAGTGAAGGAAACGAACAAGAAACGGTTGACATGAGCCCTGAATTCTTTCACAGCTTTCTTGCAATTGGAACTCTTGGTTCAATATTAGTATCAATTACTGAAGAGCCCATGACACCAAAAGTTGAAATGTCGTTTGAAAGTGAAACTGAGGAAGAACTTTTTGTTATGAAGTTGGAAAAGATAGATGAAAAAGAAATCAAAGGCATGGATACCAAAGAAAATAAAAGTATAATCAAAGAGTATTCTGAAATGCCAGCAAGGATACAAAAGACAATAACTGCCACCCTTTTCAAGAAAAATGCCACGTCATACAAGAGACCCCGAAAATTAGAGAGAAAGGAGAAAACAAAAATCCATGCCTTGAATTTTATGAAGAAAATGGTGAAAAAGGTTATTAATTTCACTAGTGTGAATGCTAGTTTTTGTGATTCAACTGAGAAAAAGGTTAATTTCCACTCAAAGAATAGAGTTTTTACACAAATTTCCAAATTTAACGTGATATAATTAATAGGTCAAAATGGTTGATTTAGAAAATTATTAGTGAAGCCTGATGTATAATCATATAACATAACAGGTAAAAGTGGTTAACTTGGTAAGATGTCTAAAACTTATATGGTTTTTGATTGGAAAATATTAAAGTATTTGTGGCAAAAATTGCAAAACTGCCCAAAATATAATGGTGTTATTGTAATTTTCCCACTGTAATATAATACTTGTATTATCTTTTACAGGTGTTTCGAAAGTCAAGAAAAGTCCACCCTCAAGAAGCTAATCCTCTTGATGTTAAGAACATGTATTATGATGAACAAATGATATTAGAGGATGAAGGCAACATACATCCTCTTGATGGAATGTTAAAGAAAGAAATAGTTACTGGAGAAAAAGCACACTGGATTAAAACTGATGAAGAATGTAAGTTCAAATTTCATTTTTTAACTGTTGCTTATAAGATTACTCACGTTTTTTTTTTTTTTATTATTTGCATTGTAGATTTTGTGTTGGAGTTTTAGAAGAAGGAGAAGATTGGAAAATATAATTATTTGTCAAGTTTTCTATTCCTTGAAAATGGAGTTTGGTTGTGTGGATTAGAAAGATAGTTATAGACTTATAGTCACAAATTAAGAATAAAGAATAATATATGTATGTATGATGTGTTTTCCATAATTATTAAATATTGAACCTACATGTTGTGGATAAAAGACTAAAATGAATTATTCCTTTTCTAATCACAAATGAACTTATGTTTTCAGCAAAAAAATTCTATGGAAACTGTTGTTCATGCGAAAACTAAATAAGCTAAAGTAGGTGTTTTTTTTTTTTACTTGAGAAAATTTCATAAAAGCCATTGTGATTTGGTTTTTCTTCATATAACCACCGAAAAAAATATTATTATTATTTTTAACCATAGAGTTTGTTTTTTTTTTCAACAAATCAGTACATAAAACTTTGACTTCTATAAAAGCCAAAATCCAGTTTGAAGTCTGTTCAGTTTAACTACATGAAAAAATTTATCTTTTTCCATTTAACCATTCAAGGTTTGATTTTTTTTAATAAAAAACATCTTTAACATAAAAAGTAATCTTTCGTTTTTTTTTTTTTTTGCAACTCATTAATGGAAAAATCTTAAGGTTTTTTTTTTTTTTTTTTTTTTTTTTTTTTTTTTTTTTTTGTAAATAATAACAAATTGTAAATAAAAAACCCCAAGTGGTTTTTACGAAATTTTCTAATTCCTTTCACTTTTTTACTAACAATAAAAAAATTTTAAGCTATTCTTATAAGTAAAATTTTGAACATCATTGATCATACTCATAATTAACAATAACATTGTGAGTAGATTATATCGGTAATGACTCCTCCATCAACACTCCACCAACATTCATCCGCCATGATCTGTCAACCAAAGGAGCTAACTCTCTGCAATTACAATAAAAAAATTTAACTTAACAAAATTAATTAAAAAAAAATTAAGAAAAGGAAGAAATTACTTACTTTAAATCATGGCTTACAACAAGTATAGTTAATTCTTTTTTTAAATCCATGAGCAACTTAACAACATCCGCACGTGCTTTCCAATCTAAATCATAACTGTAAATTAAAAACTTTACTTGCAAAAAAGTCAACCAAAATCATCCACAAAGTCAACGGAAAGATAAAGTTGATAAAATTTTTTTTCCATACCAAGTCCAGCTAGAGGTTCATCAAGTACTAGTAACTCCGGAGTATGTACCTAAGTAGGTCAAAAGTCAAAAGTCAAAGTCAAAGTCAAAGTCAATATATGAAATTGACCAAAATATGGAAAAGAAGTAGGTAAAAGAGATTACTAGTTGAATAGCAAGAGCAAGGCGACGTTTGTAGCCACCACTTAATGAGTTTGGATTTTTATCCAAAGAAATACCATTTAATCCAACCTAACATTTTAAAAATAAATAAATATTTTGTAAATATGAATATTTTAAAAATAAAGTAAAAAGTACCGAAGTGATAGCTTTTTCAAGTCGTGTAGCAATAAGTTGTTTAGTTTTAATGTCAGTCTTCTGTCTAGGCAACCCAAATGTAATTTCATCAAAAACGTTATCTGCTACAAAATACCTGTTACACAATAATTCTATCATAAATCATTTCAATAAATTAAAGTAACACTTTGAAAATTAAAAAAAGAAAAAAAGGTAATAAATACCTTTCAGGAAACTGAAAAACAATACCAACTTTTTCGGGAGATAGTAATACAGGAGGCTGATTTGGAGTACCATTTTCAGTGTATCTTTGAATGTAAATTGAGCCTGAAGTTGGTTTAGTTAAACCTGCAATAAGCTGTATGAAATAATTAAAAGAAATATATAAAAAAAAAAAAAGAAAAAAAAAAAAAAAAAAAAGAATAGTATGGGAATTAATTAACCTGTAAAAGAGTAGTTTTTCCACTTCCACTTCGCCCAAAAATCAAGCCAAAACTGTAACAAACAGAGCTGTATTTTACTATTTTGTATTTAGGCTGTGTTTGGAGCGCCACTGCTAGCTTATTTTTCAAGCTTTTTTATGTTGTTGTGTTTGGTATGCCAAAAAGTGGCTTATAGCTTTTTGAAAAGCTACTTAGACTAGCTTTTTAGGAGCTTTTTTAAATTTTCCAAATACACCCCTTAATTAATTATAGAAACACATACTCTTACATGTCCTTTTATGTAATTTTATATATCTCAGCTAGTTTTGCCAAACGTTATTTTTTATCATCTAACTTTTCAGCTATCAGCTAGTTTTTTATTTAACAGCTAGCTTTTCAGCTAGTACGCCAAACATAGCCTTAATCTTATTATATGAATAGGAAATACAAATGTGGAATGATCTCAAGAAAAAGAAAAAGAAAAAAGTTGTATTGTATTGTATTGTATGTACCTTTTCTCTTGAAGAGTAAAAGTAATGTGATTAAGGAGGTTGAGTTGAGTTCCAGGAGGTCTGTATTTAATATCCTTTATCTATAATAATACAAGATGAAATTCAATTCTTTTAAACTACATACATTTCTACCAATTTGAAGTGAAAAATTATGTGTTTAGTTGATAAATGTAACAAAGATGAAACCAAAACATTGGAAAAAGTTCAAAACGAATTGAGACTTACTTCAAAACATGAGTGGTTGCATGAGACATGAAATGTTTGATTCTTTGTGACCTTGACACTGTTAAAAAAAAAAAGAATCAATTGGACAATGTTAATAAGTGAAATGAATTAATTAAGGGTATGTTTGGTAATATGCAATGCAATACATCAATTATATAATAGCTTCAAAACAGAGAAAAAAAATTCAACAGGTTCTTCACTTTTTACTCAAAGAACCCCAAGAGTTCAAGGCTCCAAAACATTCCAATGAGCTCAAAAGCATTGATAAGATTAGGTGATTCTTGATTTTCTACTGCCTGAAACAAGAAAATGTTTGATTTACTTGTTGTAACACAGAACCTAAACGAAACTGTGAATAAAGATTGTATATGAAAAGACAATCGATCAAAACGAATCACCCTTTTTAGAACTAGATTGTTCAGACAATTGATCAAACACTTGGTAGGGATCATCCATGTTTCAAACACGAGATGATATAAAGTTGTAAATTACTAACCATGTAATAGTGAACTAGAAACCTAATAATGTTTCGATTTGTATCTTAATTGGAGATGAAGTTTGAAGTGAACCCCGTGAAGTTTGTTCAAGTGACAGACCCTTTGTATGCTTTGGGAATAAAAACCCTAACCCTGAACTAGGTTTTCTAGACATCAACAAGATATATGAGATTCACACCTTAATCGGGGAACGAGGTTGTATTGGGACTGCCGGAGATGATGAAGAATTGAGTGTCGATGAAGGAAGCAGTGGCGATGACGAATGAAGGACTACAGGGACAAAATGAACTTGTACAGAGTAATTGAAGGTATTATATAAGCATCGACAACATTGAAGGTATCAGAATCAGCTTATCACAAAATTGAACATGGTCTGGGGTCGAAGGTAACGGAAAACAGGGAACCAAAATCAGATTAATATTCACAGAAACAGATTCACATTCACAGAAACCAGAGAAACAAATCCGATGCATCAATTTACTGATCAAAGTGGGTGTCCAGATTTTCGATGGAGAAATAAGAACATATTTCATGGCCTGGGGTCGAAGGTAACAGAAAGCAAAGCAGGGGTCGAAGAACAGATTTCGACTATCTCCTATCTTGTAGATAAGAACAGATTCTAGATGGGAAATTGAAGAAACACGAATCCAGCCAAAAAGAAGAAAGAGCTACAGTAGGAAAAAAAAATGAAAGAATGCAGGAAGAAACGTACCTGTAGCTATAGGGTCGAAGGTAGCTGTGGGGGTGTGGCGCTCAGGCCGGTGGCTTCACAGGAGAGAGGCGATGTAGCTTCACTGAAGCGTCTTTTGTTGTGTCGCTACTGTAGTATTAGAGGAAGGGGTTTTTCTTAGATAGGCTCGATCCTAATATAGCTTACACTACATTCAACATGATCCGTTTTTATAATTCGTCGGTTTTTAAAAACCGAAATAACTTAAAACGACATATAATTATGATATTATCTAACTTTACACAACAAGTGAAAACAAATTATTTAGTTGTGATTTGAAATTTATAAACAATTACTAAAAAGATATATTATAGTTAAATATTTTATAGATAGAAAACTTTTGATAGAAAATGCATATTAATGCTTTTTATCGGGTGAAACGTTTTGAACCTATTTGAAAAAATAAATTACAAAATTAATAAATAACTATAGATACCTAGTATAAATAATTAAATAATAAATGTTTATTCGGTTTTTTTGGACTATTCGGTTATTATTTTATGAACCAAAACCAATCCAAAAATCTGAATATCCGAACCAAATAGTCCAATTGGACAATTCGGTTTTATCCAATACTGAACAACCCTAATCGAAGGGTGTTTGGATAGGGAAAAAAATCCTAAAGTGCTTTATTCCCATCATAATAATCTAAATTTAAGTGTTTTTATATAAATCCTTAAAAATCAGCTTATTGTGATAGGAATAAGCTAAATAAGTTGATTTTAATAAGCAAGGGGATGCTTATTGTTTATTGCTTAATTTTAGTGATTTGAGAATTTACCAAATTACCCTTTAAAAACGATACATAAACCCATAAACCCTTTCTCGATCAAATCCTTCACAATTCTTCTGTCGTTCGCTATTCCTTCTCAACGTGAACTGTCATCGACCCCGGAAGCCATCGACGATCAGGTTTGCGTTTTTTTCCGTCATGCATAAATCGACAAGGAAGCCATCGATGCTTCTTTTTTATTTTGCTTTTACCTGTTTGCTGCTACAGAAAAATGTCCCTGTGATGCTTCTTTTTTTTCTTCATATTTGATTCTTGTTGTTATTTGCTCCTATTGATGGTATAATGATTCTTGTTTGCATTTACAAATTCCTCTGCGTGTTTTGATTCAACATTAGGGTGAAAATTCAGAATTTTCTTCATTCATTACCATGATTTAATATAGGTAATGGACATTGTCAATGTTCATGATGTGGGTATTGATACACCCAAACTGAAAGTTACAAATTGATTTAATTGGGATCCTCATACATTCAAGATGTTTCTTGAGGAATGTATGAACGAGCTAAAAAATGGGAATATACCGGGTACTTATTTTAATAAGCTCGCATGCCAAAATATATGTAAGAGGCTTTTGGAACGAACAGGTAAAGATTTGGACAAAAATCAAATGAAAAACAAATGAGACATTATGCGGAAAGAGTTCAAATATTATGACCGTTTAACAAGACTGGAAACGGGAATTTCAATTGATCCCATGAGAAATATAATCTCAGCATCAAAGGAATGGTGGGATGAAAAAATTAACGTAATAATTATAAATTTTATCTAGCAATTTATTATTTGTATTGTGTTTTTCGTGACATTCTCATTTTGTACATATAGAAAGATAAAGAGTATGCTAAGTTTAAGGATAATAATTTGGAGGTATATCAGACATATTACAAGGCTTTATTCCGGGATATCATAGCTGTTAGAGACAAGGCTAAGGTACCTTGTGAATTTGGTGACAATAGCACTCCGGATGATGTACAGTTTGTGGATATTATGGATGGAAAAGAAGCTACGGATGAAGTCCTTTTATTTGATGGTTGATCCTTTTCTAACGTTTGGCAATTCTAGTAAGAAAAGGAGGGGGAAGAAGTTAACTCCCAGGCGTGACAACAAAAGAAAATTTGAAGGAAAAAGTATGGTAAGTCTGTCATATAAAGAGAAACCGGACACAAATTTTGATGTTTTGTTAACAAGGAGCACTTAGACCTCAAGACAAACCACACACTCAGTGAAAACAGAAGATTGCATGGCAATTGTGTCTACTTTCCGGGGTTTTGAAGAAGGCTCAATAGGATATTTGGAAGCGTTAGAGATCTTTCTAAAGAAGCCAGCTCGTCAGAGTTTTATGGTTCCAAAGACTAATGAAACAAAGATGGGTTTCTCAAGAGGCTTATAGAGAAAGAGAAGTAGTTGAATACATACCTTGTAGACGCCGGTATAAATGAATAACAATCATATGCTTTATTTGTACCTCTATAGGTAAGTTTTACCTTGTAGACGCCAAATATCCAAATACAAAAGGTTATCTTGCTCCCTACAAAGGTTCAAACATCGGTTATCATATTCCTGATTTTTGACGTGGATAGACTCGTGCCGCGCGGGAACCAAAAAGGCTTCAAAGAAAATTTTAACTATTATCATTTGTCATTTCGCAGTGTAATTGAACGATCTTTTGGAGTCTAGAAGGCTCGATGGGTGTTACTAAGAGATATGCATATAAATTTCAACTTCGAGACCCAAGTGAAAATTGTGCTAGCTTCAATGGTGGTTCACAATTACATTAGAATGAGCAGTAGTGGTGATGCAGCATTTCAGATACTGCAAGAAGAATCTTATATTTCATGCAATGATGAAGAACCTGATGATGGTATTGAGCCACATGACGAAGTATCAAGTGCACAACGTA
Organism: Lactuca sativa; assembly: GCF_002870075.4. Taxonomy (NCBI): domain Eukaryota; kingdom Viridiplantae; phylum Streptophyta; class Magnoliopsida; order Asterales; family Asteraceae; genus Lactuca; species Lactuca sativa. Next base: position 210,786,934 of record NC_056625.2, read on the forward strand.
GAAATGACGATATGCTTATGAGTGCAATACCCGATATGATTGCGGGACAGATTTACTTAAAGTCAAACACTCGTGCATGTAGTGACGTATGATTTTGTTTTGAAACTCTTTGGTATTTTCATTTTATGGTTTAATGTAGTAGCATGAAACTATTTTGGATAATATAGAATGGGTTACAACTCTATGTGATGGATAATTTGGATTTGGAATGAAATTTGTGGTCTAATATAGGTTTGCATGATAAATATTTTTTTAGTTCTTATGAATAAGAAAATTATGGTCTCATGGTTCTTGAATATTTCGAAAGATGTACCCGATCAATTTAAAAATAGGTGTAAAAATAATGTGGTAAATGTTTTTTAGTTCTTATGGATAAGAAAATTATTATTATTATTTAAAACACAAAACTGTTTTGTTTTAATAATAAATATATGTTAACATATAAAAGGAAACCCTTTTTGGTCATTTTACTCATATTAGCTGTTTTGTTTGCCAAACATTTAAAAATGTTTATCAACTTATTGCTTATTACCATCGCAATAAGCTAATCCAAACACTTTTGCAAAAACTGTTTATTCCTACCGCAATAAGCTAATAAGATAAAAACTAATTTATCCAAACACCCCTTAGTATTAATTAGGTTAAGAGAGTGTTGACGTTCATTTTCAAAGTCAAAAGGATTTTTATCTATAATAACTTAGGAAATTGAATAATCTAACCCTTATAAATGTAGTATTTACAAAAAATACCATGTTTTTTTCTTTTAGTAAACTAACCACTTTTTCGGAATGTAACGTTCTGAAGACGTCTTTGGAACTCCGGAGTAGTATTCTGGACACTCGTTCCGATTTCTTTTTTGTACTATTTGCAAAAATAAATGTAATGTTTTCAAAAATAAGTTTTTTTTGTATAACCTTTGTTCCTATAAAATCTAAATTGCAAACGTAATCTTAAAAACCAACACAAAACTAATAAATACATAAACTTAAAGGATCTGTTTAATAGTAATATTATAATATTCAAATTGTCTTTATCCTTGTACCCTAAAAAATTCATGTCAGTCGTTTACAATATGACATTGCTCATAAACCGTTTTTACCTTCTATAAAATATGATTTTCCAGTGATCAACATCTCCAGGAACCAACACAAAAATACCCCACAATCTCTTCTACCGTCAATCTGTTGTGGTACGCCTGGGGACTTTTCGAGGGTCATGTTGAAACTCTCAAGTGGGATTGCATCGGTTGGTTTGGTACCCCAGTAGTTGATACTCACTAGCAGTATGTGGATGCGGGCTGTCATGCCTATAAACCATTCATCTTCTTCTGAAAAGTAGTCGTTCTTCCGGTGACTATCGCGTATAGTCATTTTGAATGTCTTCAAATCCAAAGCACTCAAAAACCAATGAGCAATTTGTATACTGATTGGGATGTAAAGCAAAAAAAAATATTAATCATTAAATAACATTATATTTTAATTTACTATTACTTAGGTAAATGGATTCGTTAGCCATATCACTCTGGTCAAATACATCAGTGTTGAAAGTTGTCGGCACAACCGTCCACCAAGCATCCGCTCTACGCTCTACTATCAATGAGATCCACATCATGATGTGCTGACAATCAAGAATTTGCATTAAAGTAATTATTGTTATTAGAAACGTAGTATGTAATGAACATATAATTATATAACTTACATCGCATTCCAACCAACCTGTGTGACTATCTGCGTATAAGCGCGTCCAAAATTCATTCGTCGCAATATCGGTCAAAAACCGTGAGCAAATAACAGCGAACCATCCCGTTCTTTATATAGATTGTGTACCATAGACTCTAAAAAAGTGTCCAACGGTGTTGGCTGCAGCCATGCAACACCTTTCCTCTTCATCTGTATCCATGAGGACTTACCATATGGACATAACCATTTGGCTTAGAGAACACCTAAGAGGTGTTACTGCCGGCATTTTGTATTCATCCATTGGAATCTCATTTACATCGAACGATTGACTACGTGGAGAAGGCTGCTCAAGGTCGTGATTTAACAGTTGTTCGGGTGTGGCTTGCCCATAATCATGCTCCCACATGTCATTGTACTTTGTGGTACCATCATCTTGCATGATAAGTGCATGTACGGTTCAATAGTTTTCAATTAAAAATAATGCAAAAACATAAGGAACATTAAGTTAAATAAAAAGTGTATGGGAGTGAAATAATTATAAATGTACCTCAAGACCCTTTAAGGTACCAACATCATCTTCATGAGTTTTATTGATAAGTTTTACAAGCATGACTAAAGTAGCCTTATGCTATGCTAAGCGTTTATCTTGTGACCTCATATGCTTGTGACATTCACTGAACTCGTTTTGCAATTGACGGACCTCATTTTGCAAGTCAGTAATAATTAGGTCCCTATCAATTGATGGTTCAGAGACCGACGGTGGTGGTGGTGGCGAGTGAGATGAAATATCTATATGTGCCTTCTTTTGTCTAGGCTCATGCATAGAGGAGCCTTTCAACGATGGTGTTATGGAAGGTGTCTTGTGAACTTATGTGTTGGGAAAATAAGGGCAATCAATCCTTGTTAAGCTAACTATCCATCATTCAAACCGACTCTCATATTTTGTCGGTTCCAAATTCTATACAAGTTTGTTATCCTGCTAACAAAATTATTAAACTATAAATAAACATGAATTATACATATAAAAGAAAATCTTATAATGTATAAGTAACCATACGTCGTCGATTATTATAAACTGGTTGCAATGAGTCTTTTGTAAAGGCCTCAGTTTCAACCATGCAACATCCCGATGGATAACATTTTCTTGTTGGGTACCAAACAAACTGCTCACAGGAAAAGTTTCAAGGATCCATATCTGAAAAAAAAAATCATTTATTAGAATGTTAGCAAACAAAAAAATAATAAATTGTTAATCATGTAATTACCTTGAAAGCGTATAAAAAGTCGTTTAGGGTATAGGTCATTTTTTGAGGTTGGTTCTCTTTCAGTTCCACTGGATGTATATGCTTGTCAACCTTATTGAATATAGTAATTAGCCGCGAGTACAATTGATCCCAAATTAACTTGTTGAATTTATCAAAGTCAGATACCAAAGCCTAATACTCCTCTATGACGGTTATTTGCCCAAACGTCTGTTGAACCCCTTCTCTAACAGATATAAGAGACATACAGAGACCGCATCCTTGTTCAACAAGTCATTAAGAGAATGCTCAAACACATTCTTCAAATTGTCTAATTTAATGGTGACATTCCTCGAGACCCTAGGAAACACATAGAATAGAAGGTGGCATGGGAACCAAACGCAGGAAAATAATCTCTAAAACAGAAGCCGGTTACAAGAGAAAATTCTTTCTTCCTGAAAGACAGCTCGTAACCTCCAATCTTAAAAACCGTTTCTTCTGCTTTGCTTTGGGTGTCTGTGATAACTTCGTGGAAAAAGATATAATGTAGAAGCAAAGGATCCCCATCTACATTAGGAATGTCTAACCACATACCAAAACAAGAATCCCTGAACATAGTCATGCATGACGGTCTGTATTTCAATGCCGCAAGAATTTCCCCGCCAATTTTGGGTTTACAAGATAGTGTAATGGATGAATCAAAAACCCTGTCGTGCTGCAAAAAAAAGTTGTTATAATGAAAACTGAGCAATATTTCGGACCAATATTTCGGACCAGTTCGTCGTGTTTTGAAGCAGTTCTTCGTGTTCCAGAGGGTTCTATAATGAAATTATATGTTTTTGAACACTACATTTCGAAGTAAACTAACAATACCTAAACATCTAAATTAACTTTGGATTGGTCCTACTACAATGACATCTTTAATTAAAAACTTCGGAACCTTTTCTATTCATTTCAGAGGTGTTCTACAAATGTTGGGACAATAGTTCTTAGTGAATAATCACACTATACAAACAAGCAAACTAGGTTTTTGGACGGAAGAACGTACCTGTAAAATAACATGGTCATAATGATCGTCTTCCATGCTGGAGTTGTGTGTCAGAGATCAGGATCGGAATCGCGTGTCAGAATTATGTCGGAATGTCGAAGCAAGATTCAGAATGAAGTCGAGGGTTTGGATGTTTTCAAAATATATTCCAGACTTTGAAATTCAAAATTTTGATCTGGTACATGTAAGGAAACTTCAGAATAGGGAATCCAGAAGCAACGATATGGGCCGGCCCACCAGAAAAATAGTTCGGAATATGATCCAGAACAACCCATTCCAAAGAATGTGGTTATTTTGAAAAGAAAAAAAAAGTGGGTTATATTTTTTTAAAAACACACAAAAAAAATGGTTATTTTACTCAATTTCCCCTTTACTTATCATGATGGAAAATGAGTTTTTAAAAAAATGTTTGACTTCGCTTTTATAGTGCCAAAAGACAAAAAGTCAATAAATTGTTTATTGAAAAGTATTTGGCTTAACCTATACATATAAAATAACAAAAAGACATGTTTGATTATCTAGACTTATTTACATATACACGAACCAATTTTTTGGGAAAAATTTATAAATTTTTTTATAATATTTTTTAGAGAAATATATAATATAAATTCCATTTACAAAATCTATAAAACTTTGGTAACATTAAACATAATGTTCATAAATTTTTTAACACAAATTGTAAACATATAATTTCCTCACAATCTTGTTATATCTTGCGCAATCATATCTCGTACCACTGACATATACATATAATTATTATTTGTACGACCTGTACTTATACCTTCTTCCTACGGTTCATTACTATTTTCAGCTTATGTGGGATTATAAGATTCTTGTTGTGCCCTATTAAATGTTTTATCAAATCTACCAACCTTTCTTATATAGTTATGGACCGCCATTGATGTTATCATAATACTAACTTGGTGTTTGTATGTGTAATTAACATGTATATCTCTCAGTAAAGCCCACCTAGCTTTCCACACTCCGAAATTCCGTTCAATGATATTGCGTAATGATGAGTGGCTATAGTTAAATGACTCCTTCGGTCCACGAGGATTACACAAACAACTATAAGCTATTTTTTTTAAATGCTTACCCAAACACTCTTTTTAACTTATACTGGTGTGGAACCGATAATAAATTAAAAATCTCATTTTTTAAGTTTAGACAAACACCCTCAACAGTGGTATTGGGCTCGTTAAAATCACAATAGGGAACGGAAGAATAGGGAGACACACCCTCTAATTTTCCAATTCTCAGTTTTTTTTTTTCAATTCTCGGTGGAATGTATTATTTTAATTTCTCCCCATTTTTCCGGTATTCGAAAGTGAAATAAAAGGGTGGGAATGGAATCTAATTTTTACTTTATTTTTCTGTATCAAAATACCCTAAATATTTAACATTTCAATAAATGAGGCAAGGCAAGTGTTGGCAGTTTGACGAGTGGTGTACATGGGGGAATTAGAAAAGCTCGCCATTTGAGTAGACATGGTGATAATGTGGTTAAATGGGTACAAAACTTGGTGGAACTGTTGGCTATGACCGACTCGTTATCCATTTACACTATCTTTGCGTCGTCGTGTGAAAATTAAGGGTTTCATTATTATTATTATTTAGTATTTAATTTCATTAAAGCCAAATTCTATAAAAGCTAGAATAATTACATGAATGGTTCATGTTCATGTGATTTGGGTAGTCTATATAGTTGGTTCATAATTTTTTTGTAGGCTATATGGTTGGTTCATAATATTTTTTAACTTGGACTAATTCTTTTTTTGCTTCGGATATGTTCCTTGTGACAATAGTCAATTTCGGGTTAAGTCAAAGTCAAACAAAGTCAACGAATCAAACCAGTCGAGTCAATTAAACCTTGTATATTAGGGTTTACGTTATGTAATTACCGTATAACTCATTGTTTTAATGACAAAACATCACTTGGAAAAATTCGTGTGTTTAATTTTCCTTAGCCGTAGTGCTAAACAATGAACTAAATCGATAAATAATGTTGCATACTCATCGGGAGTGTGAAAAGATCCTTAAAACATGGCTTAATGGGGCTTACGGACCTTGCGTTGCGAAGCCGGACACTCACAAATGTCACACACGAAACCTCTCTCAATCGTTTTCACTCTATCTCTCTTTATTGAGAATCTCTCCCAAATCTCTCCAAGATTGTAAAATCTCTCCCAAATCTCTCTTTGTATGAGAAATCTCTCCAAGATTGTAAAATCTCTCCCAAATCTCTCTTTGTATGAGAAATCTCTCCAAGATTGCAAAATCTCTCCCGAAAACCTCTCTTGAAACTTTTATAATCAATTGGGGCATCCCGATACTTGGCTTGTTAACGAACCACTCAAAGAAGGGAAAAATCTTGGAAAATTACCCTTAGGACCGAAGCCTCTCTTTAAGGGTCAAGTCCTCTTGGATCCGAGGCCCCTTGAGCAGCCACAGTCTTCGGACTGCAATGGGGTGCAGCCGCAGCAGCGAGCCACAGCCCGACCGCAGCCAAGCGAGTCGCAGCCACGCCCGCGTCCGGACCTCCGCATCCGTAGTTCCTTCTCCTCGGACCGCACCAGGCGACTAAGCCACTCCGGTTTTGGCTGCTGATGACCAAGACTCCGGCCCTAGACTTCGGATTTTACGATTTACACCCGGTTTTTGACTAATTCTCCATTTTAAGTCCGTTTTTAATTATTTTAACGCAGGATTTTCTCCAGAAATCATATTTTAACATATAAGACCCTAAATAATCATAATTTGAGCATATTTTCATGAAAATATTTATTTGAGAATAAAATCTTTTCAGTGAGATCTTGAGGTGGAGTGTGGATCTTGCCATAATATTTGACACAAACCACCACCCTATACCCATTCCTTTAACCAATCCTTGTACTCCTCCCTACTCCTAGTCACCTCAAGGCCTTACCCCACCTATTTCCCCAGCAAACTCACGTCCAAAAAGAGCTGGAGAACCCTCTTTCACTCTTCACTTCACACATTTTTCCTCATTCTCTCCAAGTATCAAACATCACTTTTCTCTTAAAGTCCCCCACTCTAATTTCGAGATTTAAGGGTTGATCTTCACACTTTCTCTCATTTTTGGTAAGTTCATCATTCTCCTTATGGTTATTACATTCCTTTTTACTCAAATTCATAGATTACTTACACCAACATCATCACATTCATGTTAGATCTTTGAATCTTCAAGTGATCTTTCAAGTGTTCTTGAGTTGAGAACTTCTCATCTTCAACATTCACCTACTGAAATCACTCAAGGTGAGTTCATACCCCTACATTTTTATGTTTTCTCAAGTTTTTAGGAGGGGGGGGGGGGGGAATACAAGTTAAAACACCAAGAACATAACTAAAATTTTCTAACAACTTTCATCAGAAAAGTTGGGCTCCATTCACGGACTATTTTGGGCAACTTAAACACTTTTGTTTTCAAAACTATTTTAGGTGTAAGTAGTTCCATTTCTTAGCTTTAAAATGACTACTTGCACATCTCCATACGATTTTTCTACAATTTATGGTGATTTTTACAAAACTGCCTATCATTTCAAACATCAATCCGGACCAGTCTGTGATTATGGACTTGTTCACACATGTTAGAGGTCATTAAAATTCATAATAAAAATTATGAACAAACTAGACTCATTTCCCAAACTCTCAGAATTTGCGGATTCTGATTTGGACCTTTGATGATTTTTCTATAAATTTTCTAAGAACAGTAAATGAAAATATTAATAACAGAAAAATGCTATCAATTTCATTTCACCTTGTAACATGTTGAGCAAGGTGTATATCTTTATGTGATTATATGTTATTGCAATTTAGGACAGTATTGTCTTAGTTTGTGTACATACATCAGTTGACAAAGGGGATTTTCTAGACAAAGTATAGAAATAACAATTTGTTGAAGTCAAAGTACACTTATTACATACAAACATTTGAATAAACTATGTTAAGTATAGTTTATGTACATTACCACCTTTACCCTTGTTTTGATAAACTATAACAAGTATAGTTTATGATTCATCACATAACACACTCATACAAAAAGGGTACATTCATACAAAAAGGTTTTACATTCACGCACACCACACGTAAACTTGTTAACTTAAATTGTGAGATATTCTCCTTCCGTACGTCCGAGTGCGGGATTAAATTCCTGGTAGCTATATCCTGAGTCTCTTGTAGGGAGAATGTGATAGTTGTGTATAGATCTATATTGGTGTAACACCGTAAATTTCAAAACAATTTTTCGCATTTTATAAAAACATAATTCATTTAATATTCATAAAAACATCAATGTTTGAAACTCAATCCATGACATATAAAAATCCCAAGATCTCATAACATAAAAATCTCGTGTGTGTACTGATCAAGCCGGCGCCTTCCCACGGTCATCACTAGTACCTGAAACAAATAACACCAAACACTGTAAGCACAAAGCTTAGTGAGTTCCCCAAAATACCACACATAGCACATATTAGCCACTCGAGGCTATAACTATGTGGGTCCGTGGACCCTACTCTGTGAACCCTCTGGTTCTAACTCTATGAACCTTCCGGTTCCAACCCTATAAGCATGCACAACATAAGTCACTTAGAAATAATGCAGTACAACACATAACATACATATAGCATACAAATACTCTGTCACATAACTCTGATTACCTACTCAAGGTAAAGTATAGTGAGAAGACTCACCTCGCGTATCTCGATAACTCGCAAATCCCTGAAATCACTAGCGCTCGATTTCCCGAGCTATAGTCCTCTTATAACACAATATATCTCTAATTAACACTTTCACAACTAAGGTTGACTAACCCTATCAAGTCAACACTGGTCAACTCTGGTCAATGGTCAACGGTCAACTTTGACCGGACTCGGCAAGTGCACTAGAGCGACTCGGCGAGTCTATACGTGTTCACTGACTCCCTCAGATCCTCTCTTGACACGTCGAGTACTTCCCTAACTCGACTAGTTCCACCTGGCATGAATCGTGGGGCCACCACGACTCAACTCGCCGAGTCTCAAGAACAACTCGGCGAGTTCCGGCTTGACTCAGCCCCCCTGTGACTCTCCCTGACTCACTGGGTCATCCCCCAACCCGGCGAGTCTACTCGCTGAACAATTTACGTGAAACCCAACCCTACTCGCCGAGTCTCAAGAACAACTCGGCGAGTTCATGCCATGCACAAACTCTATTGACCTCCTGAGGTCAGATCTGTTTCCCCAAACCATAGATCTGGCCTTCCCAAGCATGAATGTCACGTAAAGTTCGAAACTTGATGCTTGTATAACCACAACAAGGCATCAAAAGGAGATTTGGTCCCAAAAATGACAACCTAAGTCCAATAACTCCATGCTAACCCAAAAAGCTCCAAGGGTTAAGGTCTATGAACCTCTTTGAGTCCAGATCCAAGGCACAAACTCGAAGAGGGACCATTAGCTTCACATAATCACTCTCCAAAGGGGTTAGAAAACCTTAACTCTAAAGATCAACCCTAAAACTGAAGGAGGTTCGAACTATTACCTCAAAATGAAGCCTCTGGACTCTGGATCTGCTTGAATCTCACCTCCTCCTTGCTCTTGTCACCCTCTTCTTGCTAAACAAAGGATACAAAGATCCAAAAGTGACTTCTTCTCTCTCAAAGCGATTTAGCTCACTTAGGGTTCTCTCAAGGGACTGGTAGCCGCAATGGGAGGCTATAAGTGCCCTTAAATAGGCTCCAAACCTGGGGAATTAGGGTTTCATTAAACAGCGTGGACTCATCGAGTCCACTTTTGGACTCGTCGAGTCTAGACGTGAACCCGCACCCATAACCGCGATCATACTCGGCGAGTTTGGGCTCCAACTCGCCGAGTCTCCTCACAAATCACCAAAAATACAATAATAAATAATACCTGGGAATTCGGGATGTTACAATTCTCCCCCACTAGAACTAGATTTCGCCCTCGAAGTCTCGCTCCGCAAATAACTCCGGATGCTGCTCACGCATCTCACGCTCCGGCTCCCAAGTCATCTCGGACTCCTTCCGATGTTGCCACTGAACCAAAACCAAGGGTACCTCCTTGTTCCTCAAAACCTTGATTTTACGATCTCTGATTGCCACCGGTCTCTCAGCATAATTCAGGCTCGCATCCACCTGAATATCCTCTAATGGAACCACTGCCGACTCATCGGCTATACACTTCCGCAATTGCGACACGTGGAAAGTGTCGTGAATTTGACCCAACTCTGCTGGCAACTCCAAGCGATAGGCTACCCTACCTACCCTCGCGACCACCCGGAAAGGACCAATATATCGGGGCCCCAACTTGCCCCTCTTCCTGAATCGAATCACTCCTTTCCAAGGAGAGACCTTCAGGAGCACAAAGTTGCCGACCTGAAACTCAAGCGCGGACCTGCGTATGTCTGCATAACTCTTCTGACGACTCTGAGCGGTCAACAACCTCTGTCTGACCTGCTGGATCTGCTCTGTCGTCTGAAGCACGATCTCTGTACTGCCCATAACACGTTGTCTGACCTCTCCCTAGCAAATGGGGGTCCGACACTTCCTCCCATACAACAGCTCAACGGGTGGCATACCAATGCTCGAATGATGGTTGTTGTTGTAGGAAAACTCTGCCAAGGGCAAATACATATCCCAGCTCCCCCCGAAATCCAACACACATGCCCGGAGCATGTCCTCGAGCGTCTGGATCGTTCGCTCACTCTGTCCGTCTGTCTGGGGGTGATATGCGGTACTAAAATGCAGCCTAGTACCCAACTCCTCGTGAAACTTCTTCCAGAATCTGGAAGTGAAACGTACATCTCGGTCTGAGACAATCAAGATCGGCACCCCATGCCGAGATACCACTTCCCTCACGTACATCTCTGCTAACTTCTCTGCGGAGGAGCTCTCACTGATAGCAAGGAAGTGGGCGCTCTTTGTCAACCTGTCCACAATCACCCAAATTGCATCGACTCCCCTAGCAGTCCTTGGCAATTTGGTGATAAAATCCATGGTAATCTGTTCCCACTTCCATTCGGGAACCTCCAACGGCTGCAACTTACCATGCGGTCTCTGGTGCTCGGCCTTAACCCTACGACAGGTTAAGCACCTCTCAACAAACCACACAACATCCCTCTTCATACAGGTCTACCAATACTCTCTCCTCAGGTCCAAATACATCTTAGTGGCCCCAGGATGGATCGAGAATTTCGACCGATGAGCCTCTTCCATCAAAATGGTATGTGTCCCTCCCACAAATGGTACCCATATACGCCCTTGAAATGTCATAAGCCCCCGACCATTGGTAACGAACTCCGATACCAACCCAACAACTCGCTCTCTCTTCTGGTTCTCCGATCTCACGGCCTTAGCCTGTGATCCACGAATGGTGTCCAACACCGGAGCCATCACGGTCAATCGGAAACATACATCTCACAATGGGGCACTCTCCGCCCTACGACTCAGGGCGTCGGCTACCACATTAGCCTTGCCCGGATGGTACAGGATCTCACAATCATAATCCTTGACCACATCCAACCACCTCCTCTGCCGCATATTTAGGTTGGGCTGATCCATCAAATACTTCAGGATCTTATGGTCCGTGTATATCGTACACCGAACCCCATACAGATAGTGACGCCAAATTTTGAGGGCGAACACCACTGCCCCCAACTCTAGATCATGGGTGGGATACCTCGTCTCATGAGGCTTCAACTGCCTCGATGCGTATGTTATCACATGCCCTCTCTGCATCAACACCGCTCCCAACCCCAAGATCGACGCATCACAGTATACCACAAAGTCCTCCATCCCCTCCGGGAGGGCTAACACCGGGGCTTTGCATAACCTTTGGCGAAGCGTCTCAAAGGAGGCATGCTGCTCGGGTCCCCATGAAAAAGCGACACCCTTCCGGGTCAACCTGGTGAGTGGCACTACGATCTTAGAGAAATCCTTGATAAATCTACGATAATAACCTGCCAACCCTAAGAAACTCCTGATCTCGGAGGGTGACCTCGGCACCTCCCAACTGATCACTGCCTCAACTTTGGCCGGGTCAACCAATATCCCTTTCTGGTTAACGAGATGCCCTAGGAACTGGACCTTTCGTAACCAGAAATCACACTTGGAGAATTTGGCATAAAGCCTCTCCAATCTCAGAACTCTGAGTATCTCCCTCAAATGCTCCTCATGCTGCTCTCTAGATCTCGAATATACCAAAATGTCGTCAATGAATACAATCACCGACCGATCCAACATCGGCCTGCACACTCGGTTCATGAGATCCATGAACACTGCCGGGGCATTGGTGAGCCCGAAAGGCATCACCACAAACTCGTAATGCGCATAACGCGTCCTGAACGCTGTCTTCTGGATGTCCTCATCTCGCACCCTCACCTGATGATATCCAGACCTCCAATCGATCTTGGAGAACCAAGATGCTCCCTGTAACTGATCGAACAAATCGTCGATCCTCGGCAACGGGTAACGGTTCTTGACCGTCAGCTTGTTCAACTCCCGGTAATCAATGCACATCCGGTGTGAACCATCCTTATTCTTGAAAAAAAGGATAGGCGCTCCCCACGGCGAGCTTCTCGGCCGAATAAAACCCTTTCCCAACAGCTCCTGAAGCTGCGAGGATAACTCTTGCATCTCTGGAGGTGCAAGACAATAAGGCACCTTGGCGATAGGCGCGGCCCCCGGAACCAAATCGATACTGAACTCCACTTGCCTCACGGGAGGCACACCCGACAACTCCTCTGGAAATACATCCGGGAACTCACACACTATCGGAACCTCCTCAACTGACTTCGGCCTCTCTGAATCAACCCGCGTATCCATCACATATGCCACAAAGCCCTTATAGCCCTGCTGTAGACACTGCGTTACCCTAGCGGCCGAACAAAACGCTGACCCAGAACGTGTACCCTCGCCGTACACCGTAAGAACTCCCCCACTAGGGTCTCGTATGGTCACCAGCTGCCGCTCGCAGTCGATAACCGCACCGAATCTGCTCAACCAGTCCATGCCCACAATGACACATACATCACCCATCGCAATAGGAACCAAATCAATCGGAAACTCAACACCGAAAATCTCGAATACGCACCCACGGATAACCTCCGTGGCATATATCACCCTCTCGTCAGCTATGGAAACTCTTAGAGGGCGACTCAACGCCTCACGACTAACACTGAGATGCTGACAAAAAGCCAAAGATACAAAACACCGACTCGCACCCGAGTCAAATAACACCAAGGCAGGTACAGAATTCACAAGAAAAGTACCTACGCATAACATAATATAAGCATAATATCTCAACATCAAAACAAATACACGAAAGAATACATACCAGCCACAACATCGGGCGCTACGCGGACCTCCTCCGCGGTCAACTGAAAGGCTCTCCCTCGTGCCCTCGGCGCCTCGGCCTTCACTGGCCGACTCTCGGTAGCTCTGATGGCGGCAGGGGCAGATCCCTGAGGTGCTCCCTGAGCTGATCCCCGCAACTGCGGACACTCTGCCTTCCGGTGTCCGGTCTGGGTGCAGTGGAAACACACTGCAAACCCCTTGGGGCAGTCCTTGGCCATATGCCCCTCCTTGCCACACTTGTAGCAAGATCCAGCTCTACAAACTCCATCATGACCCTTGCCGCACTTCCCACAAGTGCGGCCCTTCTGGCTCCCTGATTTGGGATCAGCAGGCTTGGCCCGCTTGGCTGCCGGCTGGGACTGTGCCGGTTGCCAATCCCTCCCCTGAGACTCCGCCTCCTCCCTAGCCTAAGTCTCTAGCTCAATCTCCCTCTTTCGGGCATTTGCCTGCAGCTCGGCAAATGTTCGGTACGAGGAGTTCGCCACGAACTCCCGAATGACTCGCCTCAAGATACTCAAATATCGGCTCATACGTGCCTGCTCAGTGGACACGTGCTCAGGGCAGAACATCGCCCTCTCGTGGAACATCCTGGTAATCACCGTAACAGACTCAGTACCCTGCTTGAGGGTCAGAAACTCCTGGGCCAAACGCTCCCTCTCCACCTGGGGAATGTACTCATCTCGAAATATGGCAGTGAACCTCTCCCAGGTCATTGCCGCAAGCTCAGCAGGCATAAAGTGTGCCGTCACAAACTTCCACCAGTCCTTCGCTCCCAAGCGAAGCTGGTTCAGCGCGAACCGAACTCTCAAATGCTCAGGAGATGAGCAAGTGAAGAAACACCCCTCTATGTCTGAAATCCATCTCATAGCCGCCATCGGGTCCTGGGTCCCATCAAACTCCGGCGGTTTCGTGTTGCTGAACTGTCGGAACAGTAACGCATCACCACCCTGCGGCCTCGCGGCAGCAATAGTTGCGGTGGCCACTGCAACAGCAGCCTCAGAAAGAGTAGAATAACGCTCGTCGATGGTCTCAATCAATGTGGTCTTAATAGACCCGAACATCTCTGGTATCTCTGCCCTGATGGCCGCAGCCACCTCCTCATGGATGATCCGGAGGATCTCCTCATCACCGGCCTCACTAATCTCAGGCATAAGACGTGTCCTCACCATGATCTACCTCTGAAATACAACATACGATAAATTAGAATCCATTCGAGCATACTCACACTCGACAACTCATACCTCCTTGATCCTTGGTATTCCAAAGATTCCTACTTGGGCTGTACACCGCTCCGGTGCTTTCAGTAGTACGGGCCCAATACTACTGTCCGCATCGTATAAGAATACACCCCAAGTCCTCATCTTCGGATCCCAAATTCCAAGTACTCTATCATGCATAATCCACTCTCTAACAGATATCTCATAAGCCCCTCGCTGCTACCTACTCACTCTTAAGCATCTCATAGCAGCTCACCTCTCCCTAGGCTAAGGCATCACAAATCAGGCCACTCTAGTCCTAATAGGAGTACCAAGCCTACTCTAGCATGAGAATACATCATATCAATATCATAATACATAGTATGAGGGTATCTTGGGAAATCACCGTTCGGGCGCGGACTGATCATACACACAACTCTGCTCTGCGTTTTTCCAAAAATCTTTTACTCTTTTTGAAAATATTTCTCAAATCCTCAGTTTAAGTTCAAATACGCCCGAAGGTGTACTCGAATCCCTCAAACCAAGGCTCTGATACCAACTTGTAACACCGTAAATTTCAAAACAATTTTTTGCATTTTATAAAAACATAATTCATTTAATATTCATAAAAACATCAATGTTTGAAACTCAATCCATGACATATAAAAATCCCAAGATCTCATAACATAAAAATCATGTGTGTGTACTGATCAAGCCGGAGCCTTCCCACGGTCATCACTAGTACCTGAAAAAAATAACACCAAGCACTGTAAGCACAAAGCTTAGTGAGTTCCCCAAAATACCACACATAGCACATATTAGCCACTCGGGGCTATAACTCTGTGGGTCCGTGGACCCTACTCTGTGAACCCTCTGGTTCTAACTCTGTGAACCTTCCGGTTCCAACTCTATAAGCATGCACAACATAAGTCACTTAGAAATAATGCAGTACAACACATAACATACATATAGCATACAAATACTCTGTTACATAACTCTGATTACCTACTCAAGGTAAAGTATAGTGAGAAGACTCACCTCGCGTATCTCGATAACTCGCAAATCCCTGAAATCACTAGCGCTCGATTTCCTGAGCTATAGTCCTCCTATAACACAATATATCTCTAATTAACACTTTCACAACTAAGGTTGACTAACCCTATCAAGTCAACACTGGTCAACTATGGTCAATGGTCAACGGTCAACTTTGACCGGACTCGGCGAGTGCACTAGAGCGACTCGGCGAGTCTATATGTGTTCACTGACTCCCTCGGATCCTCTCTTGACACGTCGAGTACTTCCCTAACTCGACGAGTTCCACCTGGCATGAATCGTGGGGCCACCACGACTCAACTCGCCGAGTCTCAAGAACAACTCGGCGAGTTCCGGCTTGACTCAGCCCTCCTTTGACTCTCCCTGACTCACTGGGTCATCCCCCAACCCGACGAGTCTACTCGCTGAACAATTTACGTGAAACCCAACCCTACTTGCCGAGTCTCAAGAACAACTCGGTGAGTTCATGCCATGCACAAACTCTATTGACCTCCCGAGGTCAGATCTGTTTCCCCAAACCATAGATCTGGCCTTCCCAAGCATGAATGTCACGTAAAGTTCGAAACTTGATGCTTGTATAACCACAACAAGGCATCAAAAGGATATTTGGTCCCAAAAATGACAACCTAAGTCCAATAACTCCATACTAACCCAAAAAGCTCCAAGGGTTAAGGTATCTGAACCTCTTTGAGTCCAGATCCAAGGCACAAACTCGAAGAGGAACCATTAGCTTCACATAATCACTCTCCAAAGGGGTTAGAAAACCCTAACTCTAAAGATCAACCCTAAAACTGAAGGAGGTTCGAACTATTACCTCAAAATGAAGCCTCTGGACTCTGGATCTGCTTGAATCTCACCTCTTCCTTGCTCTTGTCACCCTCTTCTTGCTAAACAAAGGATACAAAGATCCAAAAGTGACTTCTTCTCTCTCAAAGCGATTTAGCTCACTTAGGGTTCTCTCAAGGGACTGGTAGCCGCAATGGGAGGCTATAAGTGCCCTTAAATAGGCTCCAAACCCGGGGAATTAGGGTTTCATTAAACAGCGTGGACTTGCCGAGTCCACTTTTGGACTCGCCAAGTCCTGACGTGAACCCGCACCCATAACCGCGATCATACTCGGGGAGTTTGGGCTCCAACTCGCCGAGTCTCCTCACAAATCACCAAAAACACAATAATAAATAATACCTGGGAATTCGGGATGTTACAATTGAGCTAGACACCCCACACCTGAGCTGCATGCAATAGCTAGACCGGCAGGTCTGTGGTGACAAATGTCATATCAGTTTCGCGACGCCTGAGAAACGTCGTGTTAGGTTCATTCAGTCATAGTATGGTTATAGCGACTCACTTAGGAAGTTAACAACTCATAAAGTTTACGGGAGTTTTCATAATTAAAAAGGGTTTTATGTCGATTTAAAACCATGGTTATATCATTAAGAATAGAAAATACTTGTTCATTCTTGGTTCTGGGATTTAGGACCACATAACTTTATAAAGGAAAATATTGGATTTTTTCTGGAACAAACACTACTTTTACAAGAAAAAGCTTTTCATAAACTGTCTACAAATGCTTATGAGCTCACCAACCTTTGTGTTGACACTTTTTCAAACAACTTGTATTCTCAGGAAATCACTAAACAGGAAATCAAGTGCATTTTGAGGATGGGACGTTAAGGCGTCAAACATTTCATATTTTGGCAACATATTGTAATTGACTTTGAAACATGTAATTCATACAATGGTGTAACTCTTTCAATTATATATATGTTGGTTGCGTTTACTTTCATCACTATTGCCATTGTTGTTATGATACTATACATGAAGTCCTCCACCCCCAGACGTTTCCGCCATCCTTGGTTTGGGGGTGTGACATTCCTAACCCAACTTAACATGACCATTATGCCCTTTTTAAACATTCTCAATGATTTATCAGCTAATATAAGTTAAATATAAAAAATAGAGAATATCCTAAACCTAATTGTTCAAGTTTTCTCTCATGCTCGTCACATCTACACATTCAGTTCACCTCCAATATCAATCATCACCCCTCCCCTTTCAACCCATTGGTGCCTTCTCTCTTCAACTTATTGTCAATGTTGCGATCAAAGCTTCCCACACCATTGCTCGTCGTCACCGCCACCACCAACATTCACCATCCCATTTCCTCCATCTGCATAAAGAAGACAAATTTACAAATCGATTTCTCACAAGTTATGTATAACAAAACTATGACCCATCCTCTAAAGTCTAGTAGTGGCAGTTTTGAAAATCATTAAACAAGTTAAAGAAGACAAATTTACAAGTCGATTTCTCACAAGTTATGTATAACAAAACCATGACTCATCCTCTGAAGTCTACTAGCGGTGGTTCTAAAAATCATTAAACAAGATTGAATTCTCAGATATATGGGTTTTCTGAATCGAGATGGATTAATGAGGAATTCATATTGTATTGTGGGAATCATCAATAAAGACTGCATATCATTGAGAAATTGATATGAGAAATAACTTCATCAAACATGCATACAATTCTAGGAATGTGAGCTTGATTTCTCAAAGTTACTTAAACCCGACTTGAAAAGCTTAACCATGATGATCCGATGATAGTCTTTGACGATTGATCTATTACTAGGAAATAGAGTTTTGCGCTTCAATTGGTACCAATGATAATAGAGGTTGATTTTGAAGTTAAATAGAAGACTCATTATAGTAATTATATGTAACTGAATAAGGGTTTAACACCTCCTCTCTTCAACTTCATGAGTTTGAGCCAATGGAGTGCTAAAAGGTAACACTTTTCTCTCTCTCTCTCTCTCTCTCTCTCTCTCTCTCTCTCTTTCTCTCTCTCAGTCTCTTAATCCATTTATCTTCATATTGAAACTCATTTTTTTAATCGTATAGTGATACCTCCCGATATCGCAGACACTTTCCGATTAAAACATTTCTTTCAAGTTGATTTCATTAAAGCAGAGGTAATCAATTTCCAAGTTATTATCTTTTTTTCTAAAAATTTTACATCGATGTTAGTTCTACATCTTTTAGGTTCATCTGAAAAAGCTTGCTTTTTGAAAAAAATTATAAATTTAGATGCACACCAAATGTTTGAAGAAATGTGTTACTCTGCTTTTTTTTCAATACTAATGAAAGCATGGGATATGAACGATGTTTTTACCGAACACTTTCCCTACATAACACTGAAATGATTTGTTTTTGTGTATTGAATAGGGATCAAACACTGGTAATTTTGTGTATACTCCAAGTTTTGGTTACCCATTCTTTCCATTGTTTTATTGTTGATTTATAGCACCTTCCCCCGTATCAGTTGCACCATTATCAAATCCTTCTTTTACTTTTCAACTTCTTTATCTATATTTCATGTTGGAAAAGTACTATAGTAACTGATTTCTACCATGTTTATTTTGTGTTGTAGGTGCATAGAGTGCATAGGATATTGAATGTCCCAAACCCTAACACTTGTGTATGAATCTAATAGAAGCACGGATTAATAACACAAGTATTTGACAAATAATAACCAATATTATTTATTGGGTTTTTGTCACTAAGAAAAATTTTCTCACAAAGAGAATGAGTACAACATAAGGACTCACAAAGAACTCTCAGATCTATCTACAGAAAAATCTATCTCTCATAAACAATACAAATCATCAACTCTCAACTAATAAGAGAGGCTAGTATAAATACTAGTCTAAACCTAAGAGATAAAACTTATGCAGATTCACCAGATCTTCTAATTAAATCAAATCCCTAATTTGATGGGATTGAATCTTCAAGATAAATATACATATGGTATTTTAAGGAATAGATTAGATGAGATCTTCAGAATACTTCTTCACCAAGTAATTCTAATCTGCTCTAGATTCAGACATCAGCATCAACACGTCATAAGCTGATTAAGGCATCATCATTAGGGACACTAATTAGAGCATCGATGTCAGAGTCAGGAAGTCATCCACTGATAAGCTTCAGCTTCATCTCAAGCAGCATCAGTTTCAGCAGATAGTGTATGACTATCATTGTACATCAGTCTTCAATGTATCAGCGTATCATATGATCAATGTGTCATTAGTGTAAGTACTTTAGCATACGGACACACTGATCAGTCTTCAGTAAATGATGCTCTTTGTGATGATAATACTTTCAATACCTTTGGTGTTGATAGTGTCTTCAATGTCTTTTGTTCATCATGGGATGATCTTCAGTCTTGACATATGAACTTCCATCAGCATATCTTCAGATTAACTATATAAACAAACTCTGACAGATCAGCTTGTCTAAGCTATAATATTTACACTTACTTAGATAAGACTGGCTGTCTACAATGAGCAGATAAACTATAATTATAATGTATATATTTTGCATCATCAAATCTATATAAATATGTGTCCTAAAAGATATGTTGCAGGAAGGGGAAGTAAGTGCATCTTAATCTCAAGGTTTGCATAAAAGAAAGAAATAACATCTTGCTTTCTACTGTGGTGAGAAAATTGTGTCCTTTCAATGGAAGCCCCTTAGTGCCACTTGCACAAGCATACCCATAAATGCTATTGAGCTGAGCTTTTGACACCACTGATTTATGCATTTGCACTTTCCTGCTATAGATCTGTGGTGGGCAAATTGGATAAAGCTATTGATCGAAATTGTTGACTAACTTACATAAGCATAGGTGTGATTGTATGGTTTGAATTCGTTTTGGTTTGGGTTTGATTTGGAAGTCCATCTTTGGCTACTCCATCTTCGCGTCAGTCCTATATTCGATTATGGCAAGCCTCACATCACCCATTTGAACTATTGGTTCAACTTAGTCATATATTTGCCATAGATTATTATATTTTGACATTTTAAGAAAAACCCATACATCAAATTTGGATATTTTTGATAAAAGGCTGAATTTGAGATTGGTGATGGGCTTCTGCATATAAGGTCCGCAGGACAATGTCTTGTAGATTTAAAAGAAACAGGTTTTGTGTTGCGACCGTTCAAAATGCACTATGAATAGCTTCAAATTTCATAGTTATTCCATCAGGTTCTTTTTTATAAAGAAAGTGGTAAAATATGAAGGGTTGTTGTCTTGCAGGTGTGCCATTAAGAAAGGGTGTGTGTAATGGTGGATTTAATTGGATGATGAAATGAAGAGCAAAGTGTTTTGGTAAAATATGATGGGTTGCTGATACTTTTATGTTAACCTCAAAATTTCCACGGCTATGATGTCTCCAACAGCCTCCTGACATAGCTTTGAATCACCAACATGTAAGGTCGCCATCCTGAATATGAAAGATAACATAAACACATCAAACAATGCATAGTTTAAACCCACACTATGCATACCCACCTACAAGTTCCCCGGTAATTCTGAAACACTCCCTGACCCAAGTATGCATCATGTGCTTTCAGTAGTATGGGCCTAATAAAACCTTCCACACCTATCCATACTCGTTCTAAACACTACTCTAGGACTCCCAAGTCACTTCACATCACTCTACTAAATTCCTCATGCGCATGCATTTGTCTAGCCGTATGCATAAAACCACACTCCTTAGACTCTCCTTCTAGGATCTTCATCTCACTTGCTTTTGCACTGCTAGTGTAAGGCCCTAGACGGAAGGATCTTCACCAATGATCAATCAAGCATAAGAAAACAAAGAAGAAATGGAGTAGAAGATGAATGAAACTGACCTTGCATACGATTAAACACTTGAAACCATATGATACAACTCAGGGACCGAAAACTAGCAAAGTACAACTATATTTCTACCTAGACAACCTGACATCTATATATACTGACAAGGACCGAAAACAGTTTTCGGTTAGCAGACCGAAAACTAGTTTTCGGTCACACCTTAACCAAAAGCTTCCTAGACCGAAAGCATCAAACATACATAAAAGACTCCAAAATACATTGAAAAATGCCCTAACTCATCCATACATTGATGCCTAGCCCAAACCATATATATTGGCCCTTCAATCCCTCCCTTGGTTTGGGGCTAGCATGATTCAGTCTTTATCAACCACCAACACGTCTGACTTTCCCATAGCTCCATTCCACATCTCCTTTTCAATAATATCAGCAACCATGGCAGTGTATTCCTTAGCAGCAGACTCAAAAATGTCTTCAACCACCATGATCTGATGAATAGAAAACTGATGTATATCCCACTTTCCAAACTGTAGCAGATCCCTCTTGTCATATAGACGAATACATCCATGTTTAAGTTTGATGACAGTAGAAGCTATAGTTTCATCAAACACCCAGTATTGCATGGATTGTAGAGATCCATCTGGATGGTCTTGAAGGATAGGAATCTGCTTTACTTTATTAGTAGCGGGCCACATCACAGAGCGAAGAGGCTGATTGGTTTTGGGATCAATGACACTCAGGTATACCTTGATGATAGACTCTGCAGTCTTCATTGAGGGAAAGCCCTTTGCCACTTGACCTTCTAAAAATAACCTGAACTGTGTCGCCTTGGGTTCATTTGTTGGATTTTAAAAAGGAGCCTTAGACAATTCCGTAAGATCAACCCTGGTCCAAGAGTGGAAGTCGTGAGCATCTTTATACAATTCGGTATTTCCACTCTTCCTTATTACAATCCACATTTTTAGAGGGTCGTGGAATCCCCATGAGATGATCCCAGACCTATCACCATAAACGTCTCTGAAGTGATTTTCTCCAAGATCCGTAAAGGTGATGTTTGGTTGATCCACAGGAGCATTTTGATCCGAGCTCCTCTTGAACAAGAATTGACCCTTCTCAGCAGACTTGGCTAGTTTAGCACGTTTTAATGCCATGACATTTGGAGCCTGCGCTGGTTCTTTGTCAAAATGATTGACAATCGTGGTTGTTCTTGTAGGAGGTGGAACTACGGGAGCGTCTTGATTGGGAAGATAGACTCTGGGCTCATTGACAGATGATTTGAAGTTGTCACCAAATTCTTCTTCCAGGCTTCCAGCTTCTTATTCAAATCATAATAGATGGCGGTCAACAAACCAAAATGCGTCTGAAGATTAGAGATTTGCTTTGTTTTCTAAGCTTTATCTTCAAAAAGATCACCAACTTGAATATTAAGCTTGGCGTTCTCAGTTTGAAGGTCTGCAAGCTTGATATCAAGCTTGATATTTTTCTGGTTCAGCACACTAATCACCTTTCTTAGCTCAGGCACTGAGGCGTCATCATCTCCAGATATACCTTCCTCAAATGATATTCCTTTTCCGCATGAGGAGTGAGTTGGACTTAATGGCTGGGCCAAATGAATAGCTAGTCTCTCAGAGACAGTATCATGATAAGGACTTGGAGGAGATGATCTCAGGCCAGCAGACGAACCACAAGCTTCATGGATAGAGTTGGGATTCTTTTGAATGGGCAAAAATGAGGATGGAACAAATGTTGTAGATGGAGGAGTCTTTGTGGTTTGAGTTGGGTCAGGAAAAACTAGTCTCACCCTTGGATTAATTCTGTGTCTTTTCATCGGGGACTGGGAGGTACGGACTGACTGGGTATCACTTGTAATTGGCTCGGATGTAGGAACCACATAATCAAGGGGAGGAATCCCTGATGATGTATCCATATGAGTTGAAGAATCAATCGCTTGAACGGTAACCGGAGGCTCAACTTCTCGATCGTCATCTTTCTCCTTTATCTCCGGTGTTGAATTGGCACCATCATCGATATCTTTGAGGAAGTCATCGGGGTCTTCATTTGGAAAAGGGTGCTCAAGTCCAGTAAATTGCATCGAAATATCATCTTCGTCGAATCCGGACAGATCAAGATTCTCATACTCATCCTCTTCTCCTCCTTCAATCTCAGTAACTTCTTCTGTAGTTCCCTCACTAAAGTCACTCTGAACCGCCATGTTTGTGAGATCATGCTCTTCAACAAAAATGGTGGACGGAGTAAAATTTTCAATCTCATGGTCTGAACGGTGATAACATCGTCATTCACATTTGCGTGTTTTGACGCTGCTTGATCAATTGACATTTTTTCAAACGACCCATGGGATTCTAAAGAGTCTGACAGCTCAGTAAACTTTCCAAATTTCACGAGAGGGTACTTCCCATGAAACATGATTTTCCCTTTACGGTTCTGTTTGATTAGGCTCATAGTGTTTGGTCCGAAGGCTTTCATGTCAAGTGTTTCTCCTGTCTTGACCAGATCGGGAAATAGGCTATTGATGAAGATTTGAATAAATCTTGGATAAAGCAGGAATTGATCCTTCGACTTCTTGTTAGCATTAGTAACCATCTCTTCCAAAATAAACCTTGAGAAGTTGAAGTCAATCCCGGTAGCCAATGCAACGATCGCCTGAGTATTTCTCGAGGATATTTCATCTGAACCACCCTTTCTCCCAGATATGCAGTTTACAAATATGTGGGCTAGAAACCTCCAATAAGGAGGTAACAGCTTCTTTAGGGTTGGTGGAAAGACTCCTTCGTATACCATCTTCTCAAGATACTCATCAACAATTCTCAGATCTATATCAGTCGGGTAAGCAGCTTGATCATCAATCTTCAAGATATCTCTAATGAATTGCTTAGAGATAACAACTTTGTGTCCCCTAATAGAAGCTTCAATCTTCACTGATCCATTGTCTCCAGTCTTGACACTTGCAGATCTCTAGAATTCGTTGATCAGGTTCAAATAAATGATGGGGTTCCATGGAAGTGCAGTTGAGATGCAACACTCCCTTAGCCTGTACATCATTGATTTGAACTCGTTGTGTGCTAATGGAGGATCATCAAGAAGAATGGACACATTGTGACTTTCTGCAACTTTGAGACTTGCCATTTTATCTGCACGAAACAAGCCAGATGAGAAAAAATTTGATTATAATAAATTAAAATTATTTTCTCAATTAAATTCATTAATATTGGCCATTTTAAATTGAATTTTATTAGACAAACATGGGTTTTCGGTCAAGACAGTCAGACCGAAAACTCATGGACCGAACACTAGTGTAGCACGAAAGCCAATTAGAACCGAAAAGGCTTAAATGAGCTAGTTTGACCGAACACAGCTTCGACAGAAAGCCGTCTGAGCCGGCTTGACCGAGAACAGCTTGGCTTGACCGAAAGCCGGTTAGCCGATGGACCGAAAACGGTTTCGACCGAAAGCTCGCCGACAGTTCTCTTTTTCACGATTTGGCCACGATTTCACGGTTGATTCTCAGCGATAAGAGCATAGTTGTGATCGGAATCATCATACCTTCAAGAAAAACAAGTTTATTTTGCGAAACAACACAAAAAAAATTCGAGACTAAGAGATGATTTGAGAGGTTTTCGGTATGCAGAAGAAAATGAGGGAATAACTGATTCTCGGTGTCCACATTCCTTTATATACCAGATCCGAATCCGGTGGGCTGCACCTGGAAGAATGTGAGGCCCAATTCCCAAAACCATTTTAAAACTGAAACTCTTGGAGGATTAATTTCAAAATAAAATAAAATAAAATAAAAACATTTTTCTAAAATTTATCAATAAAAAAAAATAAATAAAAAATAAAATTTTAATCCTAAATTTAATCCTCTATATTGAAATTGAAAACCTTTTGTGATATGGGATCAACGTTGTTGGACAACCTTTTTCATTTATCAGTACCTCTTCTTTCATGAATAGATATGGTCGATCACCGATATTGTGGTCCACTTAAGCACTAGAAATTGTGACAAGATTTAGGAATGCTATCAGTGATAGGACAGATTGATCCTAAGTTACTAGATAAAAATATCTAAGGACCACTTATCTGACGACGACCAAGGATATTGTTATCCACCTAAATTGAGAAGCGAGATCTACAAACTATCTAGAATTGTTCAATTTTAGATGTACTAGAACATGTTTCCCTCTTCCTGACATACCCCAATAATCAAGAACTTCCGAGATACTCCTTACTTTAGGTGATCAGACTATTATTCATAGAGAAGATAGATTTAGAATGCATATGTCGTATACTCAGGTCGAGTCTTTCAATCACGCAGAGAGTGAAACATATGACTGACTCAAATTTCAGAGGGATTTAGAAGTAGAAGGTTGCATATGCTATGTACCAGGTCGAATTGTTAATCACACAAAGGAGAAAACATATAGCTAACAGATAAGAAGAATTGCATAGATAGAAGATGCAGAGAAATAGAGTTGCATATGTTGCAGTCCAAGTCGGATCTTTCAATCATACATAGGAAGCAACATATGACTAACAGTAGGAGAGAAAGAAAATAATTTCCTACAGACCTACTTTATTGGAATTCCCTAGACGCCCCATCAATATCGGAATTAAGGACAAGATCCGTATATCGAGGAAGAGTTAAACCACAGTTCTAGATACGGGTTCTTTAATGTGACTGGTGGATTCTCATGTATATCTCCCTGCTCAACCTACCCAATTGTTATATTGTCAGGCTAAACGGAACTATCTAGGTCAAGATTTATCAAGTCTCTAGATTCCTTAAGTTCATCTATACCTAGTCAAGTCCATTAAACTTTTCGTGCCTACCAGCGCATCGAACACAGAGCCTAGACAATTCAGCTTTGGTACTACACAAACTCAGATTGCATGTTATCACAAGTTTTATATCACTTCCCATCATATCATTTTTCATAAATATTTTTGATTTTTCTGTTTTTCTAATATTTTTGGATTTTCTGAATTTCTATTGTTTTTGGATTTTTGGATTTTTAATTTTCGTTTGGTTTTTGTTTATTTCTCCCCCTAAATTTGTGCATGGGTCAGAATGAAATTAAAATGCGCAAATTTAAACTAACCTAAACAAAAATTAATCCTCAAAGCGAATCATTTTCAAAAGTTTTACCAACACATCGAATCGAGCTTTGTTAAACAGCTTGGTGAACAGATCCGCCACATTATTATCAGTGTGAACCTGTTCTAGCCGAATGAGCGAGCACTCATAACAATCTCTGATAAAATGAACTTTAATGTCGATGTGCTTGGTTTTAGAGTGTTGGACCGGATTTTTATCAATTTGGATCGCAGCCTCATTATCACAGAATATAGGGCTTTCTTGAAAATTCAAACCATAATCCAACAACTGATGTTGGATCCATATGACTTGAGAACAACAGGCAGACGCAGCTACGTATTCTTCTTCTACTGTTGAGGTCGAGACAGTATTCTGCTTTTTGCATTGCCAAGACACCAGCCTATCTCTGAGAAATTGACATCCGCCTGAAGTCGATTTCCTGTCAAGCTCGCAACCTCCATAATTGCTATCTGCAAAAGCATAAAAATCAAATTCGGAATTTTTCAGATACCAAAGACCCAGTTTTGGGCTGCCTTTGAGGTACCGAAAAATCCTTTTAACAACAATAAGGTGAGACATTTTTGGATTAGCATGGTAGCGCGCACATTGACAGACCGCAAACATAATGTCTGGGCGACTCACAGTCAGATACATCAGCGATCTGATCATCGATCTGTAGTATGTTTGATCTACAGATTCACCTTCAAGATCAGGAGTCAGCAGTGGTCTCTCCGCCATGGGCGTCAAAGCAGGTTTAGTGTCTCTAAACCCGAACTTCTCGAGCATATCATTCACATATTTGGCTTGATGAATCAGGATTCCGGTTGAACATTGTTTGACCTGAAGCCCTAAAAACATGGTCATTTCCCCCAATGAACTCATCTCAAACCGCTTATTCATGACGTCCTTGAACACCCTGCATAGCTGAGGAATCATCGACCCGAAAATGACATTGTCCACGCATATTTGGACAAGAATCTGGTCTGCACCGACATGCTTGATGAATAGGGTCTGATCGATAGTGCCGCGGGAATAGCCATGGTCGAGCAAGTGTTGTGTGAGGGTAGCATACTAGGCTTTGGGAGCTTGATGCAACCCATACAAAGTCTTGTCTAACTTGTAGACATGGTTAGGAAGTTTTGAGTTAACAAACCCAGGAGGTTGGTCAACATAAATCTCCTCCTTCACCTTGCGTACAAGATATCCGTCTTGACGTCCATTTGATATACGGTGAAGTTTATGTAGGAAGCATAAGCGAGGAAGATACGAATAGCCTCCAAGCGTGCCATCGGAGCATAGACTTCTGTATAATCAAGACCCTCAATTTTCCTAAACCCACGGACCACCAATCTCGCCTTATTATGGACAATGACACCCGAATCATCTTGCTTGTTCCGAAACACCCATCTAGTGTCGAGAGATTTCTTGCCTTTAGGCAGCTCCACCAGCTTCCAAACCCCGAGCCTTTCGAATTGATTGAGCTCGTCATGCATGGCATCTACCACTGATACCACTGATGGGTTTTATACAAACAATCCTATGTGTGCATGCAACCCTAGAGTTGGATCTATGTTTTCACTATTAGTTATACAACTTTATGAACACAAAAAGAAACCTGGCATGCTACTATTATTTTTGAAATTCATATATAAAATAGAATACATACCTTTTGTTTTTATATAGCAATAACAACTAGTTCCTTGAATTTCCTTAGCTCTTGAAAGCAAGTACCACAAGTGTAGTACCTCTAATGGCTCACAAACACACTAGGTGAAAGGATGAATATGGGAGAGAGGAGAGAAGGGTATCTTGCCCTAGATTTCGTTCCTTTTAGGGTTTCCCAAGGCTTGGACGAAATCTTAGTGCCTTAGGGTGCTATTTATACTTAAGGCTAACTAGGGTTTCAAGGTGTAAACCCTAATCCCTTAGCTTAGGGCCTAAGCAAGTCCATGGACTCCTTTCCTTAAGCCCTTGGACGAAAACTCCTAGATCCTTCTAGGATTTTCGTTCAAGCCTTAATAAAGGTGATCCAATGGCCCAAAGCCTCAACTATTGAATAATTACAAAATAGCCCCCGCACTTTTAGTCAGTTCCTTTAATCCCAAAATTAATTCTAAATTAATTTCTGATTAAATACTAATTAATAATATGTTTCCAAATTAATATATTATTCATATAATATTTTAACAAATCATATTTATATCCTAGTTTATTATTCTTAACAATAAACCAGCCTCTCTCCTCAACAATCATCCTGTCTAGTTACCAGTGTGAAGGCAACCCAAAAGGACCATGCACAATCGGGTCAAGTACATACCAAAATAGTTATGGACTTAGAAACTAATCCAATAGTCTCCCACTTGGATAAGTTTAATAACTATTCTGCGTATAACCTCATATCCTGATTAGCAATTGTAGCTTTCAAAAGCCGCTGTCAACTCTGATCTTATTAGAAGCGTGTCCTTTATATAAGGGATCATATATTCCTCCATTCTTGATATCGTATAGACTTGAAACATGGATTTTGATCATTCTCGCAGTCTATGTTCTGTTTCCCGATTTTCGATTTATGACGATTGACAACAGACTACAATTGAACCCATCAAATTAGTCTCGGCTTGGCCAAGCGCTTATGTGCCATTACTAAATCATCGAAGGGCCCACAGATATCGCTTTCATCCTACTTTGGATAAAAGGAACGGATAAACTTTGATTCAATGCTTGCTTGCACTCACTTACCGAATCACACACAAAAATATGTTTTATAACACCAAGTTACTGGTGTGTTTACATATTATCAATGTCTAACCGACTCGCAAGATACAACTCACACATCTTGGTTTCAAGAATATAATATATTATCGTCTCACCAATCACTCGTGATAAAATCCATGAAGTGATCCAAGTGAGCGTGGGTTTAATCCAATGCTCAAATCATATTCATAAGCACTCATGAACGTTGTAGCAAACATTTGCTTATGTCTAATACACTTTAGACAATCCACACACCAATTCACGACAGTCTTCATTCATACCTACTTCCAACATATGAACGACTGTGGTCCATTCGAATAATTTGATTATTCTGAAATAATTAATTATTCAGGAAGTCAAAACATGAAAAGTGAAACACAAGAATAATACTAATCCTGTATGGCGCCAAACTCTGGGTATAAATAAAATATTTTATTTAATCACCATATTGATTACTCATTATTTGTTATTTCGGGTAATCAACTTCTTACTTGAATTATTACTACACTTGTCCCATGATCTCAGCATGCACACAATGTTTACCTACGATCCTTACTTTGTGAAATAGATCAAATGAACACATTTCCAATCATACTCATTTCACATTTCCCAATCCTTATCATAAGTATAAGAATATCAAATTCTTGTTACTTATGCTAGATTCTAACATTTTATGCAATGATTCTTTCGTAAAGTCATAGCTCAAAATCATCAAGACTTGGCCAATCTCTATCAGAAACGATTCTATAGATATGATGTCTCTCACTCAAAGTACATTCTTTTGAACATCCTTTTTGCATAAAAATTTCTAATCTAGACATAGATTCTCAATAATCAGATCCCAATAAGGAAACATTTCCATATTTGTCATATGACAACTCATTCTTAATAGAATCTTATCTATTCATAATAACGTCGATATGGTCCATCCAATACCATACTTCCAACTACTCACAAGCAACCAATCCTCAGCGAGCTTTGGATTGTCCTTTGATAGTTGTTTAATTATCTTAGTCAAAACCGATTCTTGTCCTTTTTCCCTCTTAATACGGTAGACGTTTGGAAAATTTTAGAATGGTCAAATATTATAGCATTTGCAATCGATCCTATACCCTAAGCGTATGGGACACGATGCATAATGTCTTACATAAAGATACAATACTTTATCAATCTTCTGCCATAATATTTTATGTGTCACGTTCTTATAATTCGAATTATGAAGAGGGATGCCATAATCATAATCGAAATTTTGAGAATGCAGTATGTATCCTTGACTAAATTAGTTAACATTCCACAACCTAATCCTTTAGATTTGAAATGAAGCATAATATTCTCTCCTTTAATTATAGCAAAACAACTTTTCAACCCTTACGACTTTGCAAAGTATAACTCTTGTTTTCTATAATTAATATTGCTAACTTGCAATACTTGTCATAATAATCATACAAGCATAACATTTATACTCTCACTATCATGATGATTATTATCATATAAGCATAACACTTATGCTCCCACTAGTTTTGACATGTATTCAGAAAACATCTTAACTTCCAGAAAACAATACCTATTGAATTTCTTAAGTTCATATTTCTAATACCTAATGCTTTGATAATCCTTTATCTAAGCTTCTCAAACTTATACACCTTTTCCTTAGATAGCTCATATGTGTGTCTAAACAATTCAGACTAATTGCCAAATCTCACAATTCGAATTATGGAAAGGGATACCGTAACCATAATCGAATTCGAGAATACAATTTTCACAATCACTATCATCTTAAAATCTCTCTTAGTGAAAGTATTTCCTCACAATCATTTTCATGAAGGAGGGAATCTTATGACACTTAGATTTTAATGGTGTATGTGTTCCTATCCATGCGAATTCGTCAAAACCAAAGTTTGCGACAAATCCAAACTCATATGGACCGAACTTTCTCAATCTTGATTTCTTGCCTTATGGTAACACGAGTGCCCACCATGTCTTCCAAGTAGTTAAGCAGCTCATCCTTTCCTATCAATGTACCTTTCATTGATCAAGGTTCTTGCCTTTTATGCGTGCAAATGAGAACTCATAGAACTCACATGCATAATTAACTCAATTGGAATGGCACCGAAACAAGATAGTGTCAACACGATAGGTTGTGAACCTCAAGTCGTGTGCTAGTGATGATTGGTAATGTTCATTCTTGATTAGTTCTTGAACTTTTCAAGACCATTAAGACTCCCACTGACTCCTTAACATATAAGATTCTCTTGTCAATAAACATTTCTCGACAAACAAATATTCAAGAGTTAGTGTAGCTTTTATCAAGACAAAACACTTCACAAAATTGGTCCTAGTTGGTCTTTGTCTTATCCAATACCTCACAACTTTCCACATTTGATGAATGTTATAACCTTCTTAAGACTTGTCACTCAATGTCACAATCTTAACTCTAAGACTTGTTTTTGGAACGAAGTATGATTCACTTCTTGATTTAACCATTTCTTCAATTCTTGATTCCTCTTCTTAGACATACAATTGTACTAAGACTCATTTAGAGGATCAATTGAGATATGGTTCTTAATCATTAAGACCTATCATAAATCATAATAAAAGGTACTCTCCCTTCTTCTTAGAATAGAGAAACTTTTATCTTTCTACCTACTTGATTCTTCTTATCCGTTCTGCTATTGATTGAAACTCTTTCAATCAACTCAGAATTACACTTAATCTTATAAGTATAATCATATTTACTAAACCTTTAGTAAATCATGACGAATATCTTTGTCACTCTTGTGGTGGACTTGATCAACACACAACTTTGTGTACTCGATCTCCTAGTCATTCACTTGACATTTTGTCAACGAATTAGTCTAATTTCCAAATATAAAATTTCTCATTCATCATGCAACCAAGTTGCATGATTCCAAGTCTCTGTCCAATTGAAACTTGGGCGATGAGAAACTCTCCCTATTTGGTAAATTCTTGACATTTCCACAAATAACATAATCCATTATTGCTAATAACCGAAACATTCAAACATCAATTTTTCATACACACCATTGCAAGGATAAATAAATAATATAAAATCAAAATTTATTTTATTGCGAAAAAATTTGTCCTTACAATGCAATTCAATTGAAAACTATGTTAATACATATTTCATAGCAATCTATTCTAACTCCAAGTAGTAGCTCAAAATTCTAATCTTCAAGCAATGCGATCAAACTCCATTTCTTCACGATTAGATTCAACTCACTTCTTCCCTTAAGCTTCCTCTCTTTTCTTCGATCCTATAAAACATCAAAATGTAATCTTATTACATCATGTATTAAGAATCTAGAATAGGAACTTAAAAGAGTTCGTTAATGGATTTTACCTGGAGTAGAGCCATACATCTTGACTCTCCCATCTCTTAGATTTCTCAGGTAGTTAGGGCAGCTTCGTCTCCAATGCCCCTTCTCTTGGCATTAAAAGAAAATGGACTCCTTTGGCACAACACATCGGGCAATCATAGACTTAGTTCTTTCTAGACTTCTGATGTTGTCAGTGCCCATTGCAGTTTGGGAGTTTGACTCACCAGACAAATTTGGTTGACCAGCACGCCAAATCATTGCTGATTATGCAGCTATAGGCAAATAGGTGAGATCAATGAGGGTCACGTCGTGATGCATCATATAGTACTCTCTAACGAACTCACTATATGATTCAGGAAGTGACTGAAGAACCCAATCAGCAGCCAACTCGCCTGAAATCTCGACACCCAACATCCTTAACCTATCGATGTGTGACTTCATCTCTAAGACGTGTGCACACACAGGTTTCCCATCTTCATGTTTACTTGCTAAAAGGGCTTGAGTGAGTTTGAAATTTTCAAGGCTTGAACTTGTGGGTTAGGGAGAATAATTAGAGGAGGTGGAGGAAGTGAAGAATGATCTCTTGTTCCTCGATCATATCGCGGAATATCATCTTCATGTGGAAAGCTTGTTCCACGGGATTTGGGAAGACCATAGCTGTCATACTTTGACATCTACAAAACGGGAGAAAATTCAAGTTAAGTTGATTCGAATCCTTTATGTGAAACCCAAATGAAACATAAGGCTAGGATCCAACACAATACTCTACAACCTAGAAGAGGGATGTCGTAATCTAGTTGCAGAATATTTGAAGGTAGGTAAATGACGATTTACCAATTTCCACCATGAAAAACGAAAAGGAAACTTAAGTTTTAAATGTATTGAAAACTCCTAGATCTTTTGAGATTCATTGAAATTTTCAATGGCATGTTTAAATCTCGACATGCCCCTCGATTTGTGACTGGGATGCCGAGGATCACAAAACAGGGTGTGAATAACCATGCAAACTTACATGGTGCCCCTAATGTTATAGTTACCTATTCGATGTGCCGGTTAACCACACACATTCCACCGAACTATGACAAACATTGAGTCACCCTTTGCTACCTTTGCTTAGAACCATTTAGTCTGTCGGTTAACCACACGCACTCTACTAACATCTTCGCAAGGGCAGAAAGTGTAATTTCATGGAATTGCATCAATTCACTTTTGCCTAAAGTAACTAAGATTGGGAATTTTGTAAAAACATTTAGTTACTTTATACTTCATTATACTTTTAATGGAAAGGGTTTTCCCTATCCTACCTGTTCGGCTAACGACCCTCCACCAATCAAGGAAGCGATGGGTGAGAGTGTACACCCATTAAACGACCATTTTATAGGCCATAACCTTATACCCCCTTATAGATCGGTGATGTGTGTGAAACGAACTAGTTTTAATCCTACTAACTTAAACACAAAGAAGAACACACAAAAGGCAGTGTACCTATCGATTAGCAGTTTTGTTTAGGTAAGTAGGGTATCGAACACAGGGAACGGTAAACAATTAAAATAAATGCTAATATTATCTAAATAAAAGAAGTAATAGAAAGAGGGTTTTCTCTAGTTTTGCAAGACTAGAAACTTAAACAATTAACTAAAACTTAAACTAAGAAACTAAGAGCTACGCAAATAAAAATCGACTAAATTCAATAATAAAGAGGACTTCTGTTTAGGTTCGACTCATTTGTTCCCATGGATGATTTTAATGTATCAGATTAATTCTTCATTGGCTACCGACTAAGATGATTAGTTGCATGTTCGCTATTACTAATCCTTAGGAAACAAATTAACTCAAGCAGTGGCCAGTTGTCTAAATTAACGGATTTCCTAGTTATTGATTCGGGTTAAATAAGACTTGTAATGGTTAATTAAATTGGCCCTTCAATTAACCTCTTTCTGATGTTCATCAAACAATCTCACACATTAACTTACCTATCTTCTAGTTAATTCTGGTTTCACATTCGTTATTCCTAGACATACAACTATGTGGTCACAATAAATCATATGAAATTAATAACTGAGAAATGTTCATACAACTTAATTACTAATTTATTAACAGAAGAATAGTTATTGTTAACACATAAGGTTCTTTAACAAGCTTAATAAAACATAATCACCAATTAAAATTAATCCTAATCAAATAATCAATCCATGTTCACAAATTCATCTACCTAAACAGAAGTTATGAGTTTTAGCTCATGATTACAGCAGAAACAAGCTCAAAAACGAAATCAATTGGTAAAAACATACTTCAAACAAGAAATTAGGTAAAGAGTAAACTTGATTTTGCCTTGATTCTCCTTAAAATTGAATGTAGGGTTGATTCCCTTGCGTCCCACGCTCCAGCAGCACCTTTAGTCGACAATTGGCCTCCAAGGGTTCACTATATGTCAGGGTATCGATCTGAATGTCCCTTTATATAGATTTTCACAAAACAGAGGCTACTCGGCGAGTCCAATGACCTACTCGCCGAGTACATCACTTAAAACCCGTGTACAGCAAGTCAGCGCGTCCAGAATCGTGAAAGTTTGATACAACTCGCCGAGTAATCGACCCTACTCGCCGCGTACGTTTCGAATCATCATTTTCTCAAAACACGAAAGTCATTCGAAATTGTGTCTACTTTTCAAAACATTTTGAATCTCGTCAATCGGACTTATGGTTCATGAGATATGGTCAAAACACTGACAAGGGGTCAAGCTGTCCAGCAACATCCTTCTTTCTTCAAAATCCAAGATCCAAGCTTCCAATCGCTAGTTCCGCTTCATTTTCCATCTGAGCATGTCTTTGTTACTGAAAATGAAATATTTAAGCTAATTAAGCACCTTTGGTTCATTATTTGAGATAAAATTAACATAAAGTATTAAGATAATGCATGAATTTTATAACTAAATATACTCATATCAACCGGCTTCGTGAATGAGGCCTACTAACGGTAAGACTAGCATTGAAGTTATACATATATAATATTAGACTTTTAATGTTATACATAGTATAAGGGTGTAGTTTACACTTTTAAAATACTAGGTGGTTTAATTTTATAAATTACACTTTTAATTTAATTAAATATAAACCATATCATTATGGATTTATTAACTCTCTTTTAATTATACACATAATTAATTTAATAAAACCATAAGGGTGTAATTTGAACTTTTCAAAATTAGGGTTTTAGAATTTAGACTTTTTCAAAATTAAACCTTTTAATCAAACAATTTAAATTCCAAAACTCGAAGGCAAGTTTTGAAACTTTTTCAAACCATAAGCAAGAACATTCTAGATCAAATTACAAATAATAATAATCAACCAATTAATTAGTAATTATCTAAATATGACCTAATTCAATTTCTTGCAAGATAATCTATCAAATAATTCAAATAAATCAAGTTTATCACATAAGAAAATGATTATCTAATTAATTTGACAATTATCTTTTATTTTGGTAAGGATATCTTTTAAATTAAACAATTAATTTAATCTAATCCCTTAAATCCCCTAGATTTCGAAATTATGGGATGGGATAAATCAAAATCTTTAATTACCAAATTTAAACATTTAAAGGATAATTACAAGATATGACATTATCCAAATCCCTAAAATTTAGGATCTAACCTTGGGAAGGAGGCAATTTCAAAATCCAAGGGTTGGATAACCCTAGATTATGAAATCTTGGAGGCTAAGGAAAGGGTTTGGGAAACCCTAGCCAAATTTCGGAAATCAGGGTTCAAGAACCCTAATTTTTTGAAATTCATGCCTCCTAGGGTTTATTGGCCATAAACCCTAATATGTCAAGTTCATACATTTGAATAATGCTAATTGAAAACAAAAACCAATGTCTCTGATACCACTGATGGGTTTTATACAAACAATCGTATGTGTGCATGCAACCCTAGAGTTGGATCTATGTTTTCACTATTAGTTATACAACTTTATGAAAACAAAAAGAAACCTGGCATGCTACTATTATTTTCGAAATTCATATATAAAATAGAATACATACCTTTTGTTGTTATATAACAATAACAACTAGTTCCTTGAATTTCCTTAGCTCTTGAAAGCAAGTACCATAAGTGTAGTACCTCTAATGGCTCACAAACACACTAGGTGAAAGGATGAATATGGGAGAGAGGAGAGAAGGGTATCTTGCCCTAGATTTCGTTCCTTTTAGGGTTTCCCAAGGCTTGGACGAAATCTTAGTGCCTTAGGGTGCTATTTATACTTAAGGCTAACTAGGGTTTCAAGGTGTAAACCCTAATCCCTTAGCTTAGGGCCTAAGCAAGTCCATAGACTCCTTTCCTTAAGCCCTTGGACAAAAACTCCTAGATCCTTCTAGGATTTTTGTTCAAGCCTTAATAAAGGTGATCCAATGGCCCAAAGCCTCAACTATTGAATAATTACAAAATAGCCCCCGCACTTTCAGTCAGTTCCTTTAATCCCAAAATTAATTCTAAATTAATTTCTGATTAAATACTAATTAATAATATGATTCCAAATTAATATATTATTCATATAATATATTAACAAATCATATTTATATCCTAGTTTATTATTCTTAACAATAAACCAGCCTCTCTCCTCAACAATCATCCTATCTAGTCACCAGTGTGAAGGCAACCCAAAAGGACCATGCACAATCGGGTCAAGTACATACCAAAATAGTTATGGACTTAGACACTAATCCAACAGTTTTCTATCGGATGATCGCACTGTATGCGAGAGGGGATTTCATGATTGATGTCATTGAATGAGACGGGAAGATTATGAATATTAATAGCTCCGTCATGTGTTGAAGAATCCATGATAGATGTACCAGCTTCGTGTGGTGAATTTGCTACAAACTCATCTGCGATCTGTTCAGGAAAGAGAAGTTCCATTAGATTTTGAGTCACAGTGGAAGCATCTTGGTTCATGAACTGTCTTTCAACTAGAGTTAGAGGAGTAGCGTCAGCATCTGGAGCAGATTGTTGTGTTGAGGATTCAGGAGAAGCAATTGGAACAGTAGACACCACCAGAGGATCAGAAGAAACCAATGGAGGTCTGTAGACAACCTCTTCATCTTCGTCTTCAATGATAGTCTTCGAGCCAGAGGTAGACCCAACTTGATTATCAGACGACACACTAAAGGATTTAAATAAAGATGTTTAGTCAAATAGCCAATCAGGACCCACCCTAGCGTTTGTCTCATTCTCTTCAAGCCAGCGAACATCGAAAGACTCCACGATTTGCTTCGTCTTCTTGTTGTATACCCGGTAAGCAGTACGAGCCGCGTATCCGACGAAATAGCAATCATCAGCTTTGGCATTGAACTTTGGGTTGGATTCCAAGTGGAGAAGGGTGCAACGGAAGCCAAATACTCGGAAATGGCTGACAGATAGCTTGTGTCCATAGAGAATCTCATACGGTGTTTTCATCTGGGCTTTGTTGATCAGGACACAATTTTGAACGTAATAAGCTGTGTTGATCGCCTCCGCCCAGAAGAAAACTGGAAGTTTAGAATCACAAAGCATCGTCCTTGCGGCATCTTGTAATGTCTGATTCCTCAGCTCAACAACACCGTTCTGTTGTGGCGTCCGGACATAGCTAAATTAACGCACGATCCCTTTCTTAGCGTAAAAACGGTCAAGAACAGCGTTCTTGAACTC
Source organism: Lactuca sativa (assembly GCF_002870075.4). NCBI lineage: Eukaryota > Viridiplantae > Streptophyta > Magnoliopsida > Asterales > Asteraceae > Lactuca > Lactuca sativa. The sequence goes on from NC_056625.2 coordinate 210,825,067, forward strand.
TGTTCCATTGTCTGTATGAAGCGCTTTCACTTGGTTGTTGGTTTGGTTCTTGATCATCACAATGAACTTCTTGATAAGATCGGCGATCCCAGCTTTGTCGGACAGAAAGAAGACCCACGTGAAACGAGAGAAATCTTCTATCACAACGAGACAATACGAATTTCGGTTGATGCTGAGGGCGTTGACCGGACCAAACAAGTCCATAATTAGAGCACCTGACTGATGGAGTTGACCTGCTTTGGCAGATATGGTTTCCGATGGTGTTTGCCTTGAGCATAGGAAACAAAATTTTCAAAGGTAATAAAATCTCTAATAGGCAGACTGCGGACCATTTTGTTCTTCGCAAGATGATTTAGATTCTTAGCATTTGCATGGCCAATTTGATGATGCCACAGCATTGCGTTTTGTTCTGAGACTTTGGAATAGAGACAAGTGACTTCATCGGGTACATTATTGTTCATGTCGATAATATAGGCATTCCCATCCCGCTTTGATTTTACGAGAATCCACTCCTCCGGGATGACAATGCCTGACTTTAAGATTAGACATTCTTTATCGGTGAAGTGTGTTGAGTAACCCTTGTCACAGATTTGAGAGACGCTCAGAAGACTGTGCTTCAGCTCATGACCATAATTGACATTCTCAAAACTGAGCACTCCGTTGGTCATCATTCCCTTCTGCGTTATCTTTCCGCCTTCTCCGCCCGCGAAGGAGACATATCCCCCATTAAATGTATGAATGTCGCGCAGTTGGAAGATATCTCCAGTCATGTGCCGGGAGCAGCCGCTGTCGACATACCAGGGTTTGACGACATTCCTCCGCAACTGTCCCTGCACGATGAGCGGAATCATTTAGATTTGGAGACCCAGATCATTACAGTCCTGTGTTGACCCTTAACTTTAACAGATTCATCTTTCAATTTTTCTTTTGATTTTCCTTCTTCAACAGATACAGAGGAGGATGATGACTGATCAGATTTTAATTTTGGCATCCATTGATATTTAGGTTTTGAAACAGTTTTGTTTTCAGTTTGCTTTGAGCAGGTGGATTTTCTACTCGAAGAGTTTGAAGATCCAGACCTACTATTTGACGAAATCGACTTTGGCTTAGCTTGGGTCGATTTTGGCAAACTGTTTGTGGATTTATTGAAAACCTGTTTGTTCTTTTGAAAACCTGCCATTTTCTTGTTTTGATTTGTTTTCCAGTCATCATCTGAAGGGCGGGTTCTGGAGGATTTTCTAATTAAATATCGTCCTCTAGACTCATTTTCTCCCCTTTTTGACATGTGATGCACAAACATCCGATTTAAACAATTTCTGGCAATATGTCTAGCAGTATCACAATTGAAGCAAATTTGTTTATTATCATTGGATTGAGTACTGCTCTTGTCAGATTTCTGGTTTTTATTATCTTTTCTAGCATTTTCACATTTGCAAGAACAAGCACTAGATTGTGTAGCAAACGTGGAAGATGTAGAAGCATTCAAATCAGATTTAGCAACTTTATCAGAAACAACACCATTATTTTCAAAATTATCAGTGTGAAGCAACACACCACCAGAAATAAAAACTTTAGTGTTGGAATTTAACACAGATTCATCACAAAATTCAACACCAAATTTGGACACAAAATTATTCGACTTAGACTTTTCAGCTTCTTGCTCCCCCTGAACTACTGACTTATCTGCACTTGAGGTAGAAATCTTAGTATCCAAGATTTTATCATTAAATCGTGTTGCTTGTTCAGAAGCTGATTTCCCATAAACCATGAAAGGTTCTCTGTGAATTTCTTCTTGAGACAAGGGAATAGCAGTGTAATTATGATTGAAGGGAGGGGGGACACTCTCAAATCCTTATCCTACTTTTATCTGATTACCACAAGTAATATCCTTCCACTGTATTTGTCCTTTTATCATTTTTGCAACTACTTCACTTGACCCATCGAATTTGTTAAAAATAAATTCAGCATTTTCAAGACGTTTTTTCAATGTGTCAAGTTCAGTGGTTACAACAACAAATTTTCTTTTGAGATGATCATAGTTCTCGCATTTGTTGCTGTAATCCTCTTGCAGTTTCTTAAAGTCCTTTGTTTTATTTTCTAATTGTGTCTTTAAAGGCTTTTGATTTTTCCTAAGTGTGTAACCCTCATATTTAAGGTCCTCGTTCTCTCTTTTGATTAATTCAATTTGGTCTCGCAAAAATTTAACAGTTTTAATACAAGATTGAGAGCAACCAAATTCACTAACCTCAGGTTTGGCAGGCTCTGAAGTGGTTTGCTCCATGAATGCAAACTGAAGATTCATCATCTCTTGAGGATCCTTCTCTGTTTCTTCTTCCACACCATTCTTGATCTGGGCAAGATGTGTATTTTTAGGTCCTGAAATATTCAGAGCCTGAATTTGGTCTTCCCAATTAAAGGATCGGACCACCATCGCCAAGTTAGCAGTCTGATTGCTTGAAGAAGATCCCTTGTTGACATAGGTCACCGGCACCATGGTTCGTTTAGAATTCTCTCTTCGATCTGGCTTTGGATATTCCCTTGCAAAATGCCCAAGTTCATGGCAGTTGTAACATCACAGTTTTTCTTTGTTGAATCCCACTTTCTTGTCAGAATTCACACTCCAATTGTTCCTTACTGTTTTCTTGGAGAACTGCTTTACCCTGAAAACCGCCATGGCCATCTGCCATGTAATGTCCATCTCTTCCACATCCTCAGGATGGATCTGGTCTAGGTCAGCAAATGAGAGTTATGGGGAGAGTTCTCTGGCCACAAAAGCATTGTAGCAGTTTACCAAACCAGTGGCGAGGGCCAGATTTTCTTCCTTTTCTTTTAAAGATGAAGCTTGAGGACTGATTCCATGAGATTGAACTGGTGCAGCTGTGGATGAACAAAAACTAGAACCAACTTGTTGAGCTATAGTTTGAGGTTGAGGAACTTGAATGTGTTGCATTTGAGGTGTAACGTATGAGGTGGGCTGATGAGTCACATAGGGTTGAACTTGAGGAGCTTGAGGAGTAGAAAAGCTTGAGAAAGTAGTGTTGTTGGTGGTTTGGACCCCAAGATTTGCTGTGGAGTATGAATTGACATGATTAATTTCCCTTTGCTTATCATCGAGATCACAAGCCTTGATGATCGCCATCATTTCAGCCAAACTCAAACGGTTCAAATCTCTGGTCTTCTTAATCATTGAGACATTCATATCCTAGGATTTTGGCAGAAAGTTCAGCAGCTTTTTGTTGATCTCCGATCTTGTAACCATCACACCAGCAGAGCTTATTTCTATGGTGAGTGTGATAAACCTTTGCAACTGATTCTCAAGTGTTTCTCCCAAGACATAGTTAAACATATTGAACTTTTATCGCGGCATGTCTTGGCGACTCTGTTTCATGTCTTCGTTGCCTTCATAGACTTCTATCAGTGCTTCCCATAAGGCCTTTGTTGATGTATACTCTTGGAAACCTTGAGCGATTTCCGGAGATAACGCCATGGTAAGTGTAGCAAGAGCCTTTTCCTGCTCCTCGACTCTCTCGAAATCATCATCGGTGTAGTTCTCAACTTGCTTATCAATTATGGTTCCATCTTCTAATGTAGTTGTAATGCGGATTGGACCTCTAAGAATGCTTCGCCATATCTTGAAATCCTTCATTTTGATGTACTTCTCGATCCAATATTTCCATTCTGGAAATCCTTCCGCAGATAACAGTCATGGAATTCGAGAAGTGGTTCCCATAATCGCATCCAATTCATAGTGAGCTGACATGCTTTGAGATTCCATTTTTTTTTTGTTTTTGATTTTTGTTGTTTTTGAAATTTTTAATAAAAAAAATTAACTTGAAAAACAAATAAAAAGATCAAGTAAATAGGTTTTTCGATTGAGTGGTGATAATTGAAAATAAGGTTTTCGGTTTCTGAAGTAAAAGGAGGTTTTCGGTTTCTGAATGATAAGGGGTTTTCAGTTTATGAAGAATCAAGGGTTTTCAGTTTCTGAAGATTCAAAGGTTTTCGGTTGAAGAACAGTTTTTGGTTTCTGAAGATTCAAGAGATTTCGGTTGAAGAACAGTTTTCGGTTTCTGAAGATTGAAGAGATTTCGGTTGAAGAACAGTTTTCGGTTTCTGAAGATTGAACCGAAAACTAACAGTTTTCAATGAAAAACTTAAATTTTCGATCCGATTTTGATTTCCACGCACTTAAAACCTCAAACACAGCTTCCAAACAGCTTAGATCTGAACATAAATCAATTGAAGATATATTTTCGGTTGATGAAAATCAAACCGAAAACAATAAGATTTCAACTGAAAAGATGAAATCCAAGCAGATTTCGATTCCACACGATGCAAACTGTGATATGATCTTCAAAAATCGAGCAAAAACAGGCTTCAAGAGACCAATAATGTGAAGAACACGACTGTGAAGCAGAAAACTGAATAAACACATTTGATTGACACCGGTTGGAACTCTGATACCAATTGTAAGACCCTAGATGGAAGGATCTTCACCAGTGATCAATCAAGCATAAGAAAACAAAGAAGAAATGGAGTAGAAGATGAATGAAACTGAGCTTGCATACGATTAAACACTTGAAACCGTCTGATACAACTCAGGGACCGAAAACTAGCAAAGTACAACTATATTTCTACCCAGACAACCTGACATCTATATATACTGACAAGGACCGAAAGCAGTTTTTGGTTAGCAGACCGAAAATTGGTTTTCGGTCACACCTTAACCAAAAGCTTCCTAGACCGAAAACATCAAACATACACAAAAGACTCCAAAATACATTGACAAATGCCCTAACTCATCCATACATTGATGCCTAGCCCAAACCATATATATTGGCCCTTCAGCTAGAACCCCTATCAACACCGCTGGTTGCCCCGTGCATGCAAGTTATACACAATACATAATCAAATAGTCCGTCAAATGAGTGATTCTACCCTAAGCCCCAACTAGAAAAGGAATATGAAATAAGGTTAAATCAATCATTCTAAGGCTATGCGATCCTAATCGTATACAATTCTAAAACATACACCTAGTAGTTGACATTACCAATTAAGACTTCAAGAAGCACATAACAAACATTTGTCTAGGCTAATAAGCATCGCAGAAGTTAGGCAATTCTATCATGAAATTCCTGAGCGGATCTACAACCTACATTCTAGCAAGCATAACAAGTCATATCATAAACACAATCATATGGGTATATTGGGAATTACTTACTTCTTGACCTCCGACGGACTCTATGCATCACATCCTCTATTTGCTATGAAATCTTTTTAGAAAGTTGTTTTCTTGAATAGAAGCATTTTTTTCCAAAAAATCTCTTATTACTCAGTTTGAGTTCAGACACACCATAAGGCGTGCCCGAATCCCTTAAACCAAGGCTCTAATACCAATTTTAAGGTCCCAAAATCACAAAGATATTTTTCAAATTTAAAATATAATAACCAACTAAAATCTTTTTTTTCAAAAACCATCAAGTAAACATTCGTTTGATTAAAACCATACAATATTAGAGTTAAGTTTGCAAAACTGCAGAAACGAACATCTTCAATGCGTGTGAATAGTCCCACCGAGCTCTTCTCATGAACGACCTGCAAAATTTTAACCAAAAATTGTAAGCATAAAGCTTAGTGAGTTCCCCAATACACCACGTATTTTATCATATATACAATACATCCACACAACAGTTCAAATCTAGTGCCGAACAATCCAATCTCCTATCCACATAAACATACATAACAAACATACGTGAAGTAACGAGTTTTTTCCAACCCCGGGTGAATGCTATGGGCTAATTCATAGTCTTACATCTTTCCATGGGCTACCACATTGTCTTTACTTACAATGCCATGGGCTACCCCCACAGTCTTATGGGCAAGTGCCATGGGCCACCCCTATGGTGTTTCCCTACAATGCAATGGGCTACCCCCACAGTCTTAAAAGCAAGTGCCATGGGCTACCCACAAGTTCTTTTCCTACAACACATAAAGTCATATGTAGTCATGGATCATTTAGAAAGTCGAACATGTGATCCACTCACGAGTGAACAATCAGACAAGAACATCACAATCAGGCATTAGACCAAGAGTTCTCAGGCTATCCAACTTTGACTACATAGAACCTAAGTTATAACTACCATATAACCATATAACATATATTCATATCATAAACTAACATAGTAACACTAACATTCCCTAGTTACCCCACCTTTGACAATTTCTCAATTAAATCCTTCACTGATCAGCCATACATAATCCTGATAACTGGCTTACCCCAATTACCTTATCCAAACGTAACTCATAACAGTACCACACGATCAACATGCAAGACCCTACCAGTCTAGAAGACCAAGACACCAAGTGTCCTAAACTTCATATATAAACTGACTAATACCCAAATAGACAAATCCTCAATTAACATCCAAATCCTCCAAGTTTGACCCAAAGTCAAACTCGTCAAAACTCAACGGTCAAAGGTCCACAAGGTCAATGGTTAACCCAATAAAAGTCAACACTACATCGTGACCATTACTTGGTCATGTCATGAGGAAACGTAGACAAAACAATCGTGATGATGGGTTTTGTCACATCATGATCATTCCTTGGTCACATCATGACAATTGTTAGAAGGTATATTTTGCATTAAGGACTTAATCTATTAAGTCCTTTACTCCAACTTTCCAAAAGACTTCCTTGCCTTCTAAAGTTCTATAAAAATCCTTACTTTATGGACATGCATGTCCAATGCATGTCCTTATGCAAAACTAGGTGAAAAGGATGAAAAACGGATTCAAAACTCCATGCATTGCACCAAACAATCATAAGAGTCTAGATATGGAATAAAAGATAACCAAGGGACTTCAATGATTAATAAATTACCAACTTTATCCAAACCAACAAATCATAACCACAAACCATGAAAGACTCAAAACCTAGTTCTACAAGAGATGAACCAAA